>NW_004444294.1:233701-348413 GCF_000243295.1 Trichechus manatus latirostris | reverse complement strand
ACATACAATTGTTATCAGAAGCCCAGGAGTATTGATAGCAATGTCAGTGACTTGCTTCGGGATTATAGGAAAATTGTTTAATCTTCTTGCTCCCCATTCCATCTTTAAAACAGAAAAAGAAAACTCTGTCCCAGCCTTCAGCATTCCTGTAAGGACAAAATCTGTGCAGAATCAGGCAATTACAAACACTAAATAAGATGTCGCTCTGAGATAATTTGATGAAAAACAAAATATTCAGAAAAGAAGATTAAGTATGTGAGTAATGAATGACCCAGGACTTTTACATCTACCCTTGGCTAGTCAGAATCTCTGACTTCTTCATTGTAGCTGATTGAATAAATTGATCTTTTAGCTTTGAGAGTTGCATTCTGTCTGTTGCAGACACTACCTGGTTCCTGTGTTCTGCGGCTGCTACACCCCAGGTTTCAGTGGAGCTTTCAGACTAGGACAGAGTAGGGAGAAATGTCTGGCAATCTACTTCAGAAAATTAGCCAATTAACACCCTGTTATGGATCACAGTGCTGGAAGATATAGTGCACCTAGGTTGGAAGGTACTCAAAATACGTAGTGGTCGAAACAATGGACTCGAGCACCCAACGATTGTGAAGATGGTGCACGACTGGGCAAGGTTTCATTCTGTTGTGCATGGTATCACCATGAATCAAAGCCAACTCGACAGCAATTAACAACAACAATTATATAAACACATTTGACATAGATACTACTATTTTCCCCCATTTAACAGACTTGAACACTGAGACTTGAAGATAATATGTAATTCCGCAACACTGCACATTAGTAAGCGGCAGACCAAGGGTGTGAAACGCAGTCTATCTCCAAATCCTGCACTTTTAAACACATTGAGAGCCTCTGCTAGATTCTGAAGGAAAGGGATGATCTAGACTGGCTATTTCTGTGGTGTTTGGGAAGCTAAGAGTGAAGCTTGTAAACTCTCCTCTAGCCTAAGGAAAATGAGTCGCCTTCAAAGTTATGTAATCATTTCTTCCAGAGAAACTTGGAGGTAACCAAACAACAGCTAATTACCCACAACTAATTTCCTTATCCATGGTAGCGTCCACGGTGTTGGGCTCTTCTGTTCCACCATCCGTAGAAATGCTACTTCCTCTTAGGGACCTAAGAGATGCCTAACAGAAATCGATATGCACTTTTAACTGTCACTGACAAGTAAAGGTTGATTCTTTTTTTCCAATATTTCAGAGTAACTTGCTCCTGCCAAATTAGTAGGTCTGTGTGACTTGTTGGCCAACCTGACTTCAAATAAAGTTATTTCAATAGATAATGAAAGTCCTCCAAGCTCAGAAGACAAGGAAGACCTTAATTAAAATCAGTGAAGAAAAAAATCTGTAAAACAATTAAGCGCTTAAGTTGACTCCTTTTAATTTGAAGTCTGAAGGTCTTCTTGGGAAATTACTGCATCACTGGGATGAATTAATTTGGTTGTCTTGAATTCAGTTTTGATGAAATTGAAATTGTCTTTTAGATATCGTATAATGTATAATGCTCAGAAGCATTACAGGAACAGCAAAAACTCAAAGATAGAACAAAACATTTATTCAATGAAACATTTGGATGTAGGAGTCAGCTGTCCTCTGGAATAGATACTTTTAGTTGAAATACTTAATCGGCTATTTGTTCCAGAAAAAAGCTAGTTGAAGCCATTTTCTCCTAGAAATAAATGCAAGTTTTAATAGAAAATTTACTCTAAGTAGTGTCTGTGTGTACAGTGTCAAACATTTTCTAGAATTCATTGTTTATTAAGATAAGTCAGTAAACAAGTTAGAATCCCCATGGTATGAATTCTTTTTAAATGATTGTATTAACATAGGCAAAGCCAGGAATAACTGGAGTAGTTAGCTTGTTTCTTGTCCTTGAGTTGCTTATTGTAAATATGAGAAAATGAGACAGTTAAAAAGCAGAACTGCTCCATAAAGTTTTCAAGGCTACGAACTTTCTGAAGCAGATTACTAGACCTGTCTTCTGAGACACTTCTGGGTGATTCCAACCACCAACCTTTCGGCTAGTAGTTGAACATTTAAGCGTTTACGCCATCCAGGGACAAAGATAAACAGTCATAATGAGTTTTCTTACTTATGCACAATGTACTCATTCTAATAGGCATCTGTTGTTTCTACTACCCAGCATGAGTCAAATTTCCTTTGAGAAACCACCTCTTCCCTTCTCTTTCCATAACCCATGTAGGGTTAACCCACACCCTGCTATAGAGGTGTACGTGTGGTCTGTGCCAAAGCCAATTGGCCATTCTATTTCTCAAGATTAGGGTGGCCAAGTTACTCAACTGACTCCAAAATTAACAAACCAACAACGAATCTGGCCTAAGGTTTTTTGTTTAAACGGTTGGAGAAATTGATGCTATCTTTTCTTGTTGGCTTGAACCTAGGAGAATTTGAGCCTGAGTCTGCAGAATCACCACTTGAAGACAGATTAAAGAAATCAAATCCCGGTAATATAATTTGGGCTTGTGAGTCAAACTGAATATGAAGCCAAAACCTAAACTTTTAAATATTGCTACTTTTTCTACATTATACAGTTTGGGTTCAGTTTTCCTTTATTTTCAAACATTAAAGTAAATGTTTGTACCAAAACCAAACCAAACTCACTACCATCCCGTCGATTCTGACTCTTAGAAACTCCACAGGGTTTCCCAGGCTGTACATCTTTACAGAAGCAGACTGCCACATCCTTCTGCCATGGTGTGGCTGGTGCTTTCAATCTGCTGTACTTTCAGTTGAGCACTTTAACCACTGTGCCACCAGGGCACCTCAAATATTTGTAAGGAATCTTATTTTCTCTCATACGGCTTCTAACCAGGTGACACCATTTCATGACCGAAAGGTGCACCTTTACTCAGGTTACTTCCATAGAAAATAACGGATTCTCGATCCTCAAGAAAACTTACCTGGTGAATTTTTTTTCCTTTTTTTTAACTCTTTAAAGAAGAACTGTGATGTATTTGGAGAGTTTTCTCATTCATCTCAAATTTGAATACCTACAACCACTGAATAAGTCTTTTAAAAGACTTTATAATATGTCTGTTTAATATGTCTTTAAAAAACTCAGCCCTTAAATTTTATGTTTTTTGAAATTATGACTTAACCAAATAGGACACCATAAAAAGAATAGTAGTCTGAAATTCCATTATATATAGGGCTAATCTTAATATGGAGTACTGGTGGCACAGTGGTTAAGCGCTCAGCTGCTAACCAACATGTCGGCAGTTCGAATCCAACAGCCATTCCCTGGAAACTCCGTGGGGCAGTTCTACTCTGCCCTATTGGGTCACTATGAGTCAGAATCAACTTGAAGACAATGGATTTTTTTTCTTTTTTGAGGGGGGAGTGGGGATTTTATCTTAATATGAGCCTTTGACAGTAGGTATAAACAGGCAAAAAGAGCCCTGGTGATGCAGTGGTTAAGCACTCAGCTGCTAACCGAAACGTCAGCATTTCAAGCTCACCAGCCACTCCATGGGATAAAGATGTGGCAGTTTGTTTCCGTAAAGATTACAGGGTTGGAAATCCTATGGGGCCGTTCTACTCTGTCCTATAGGGTTGCCATGAGTCAGAATGGGTATAAGCAGGCAAGGAGTGAATGAAGAAAGCTGCCTTCCTAATGTGAGGTCAAGGTAGCAATGACTGACTAATGGGTGAAGAGCATAATCCTGAAGTAACATAAGTTTAAATAGTTTGAAGTCATATTACTCGAATCATAATGCAACCTAGTGGTTTCTATTTCTTAAATCTATGCATTGGTGTCAGCTAAATTACTGTTAGAAGTGCCTTGGTGATACAAATGGTTAACACACTTGGACAGCTATTTGAGTGTTTTGAATCCACCCAGAGGCACCCCAAAGAAAGTTCTGGTGATCTACTTCCAAAAAAACCAGCCACTGAAAACCCTATCGAGGAGGAAACCCTACTCTGACACACATGAGGTCACACATGGAGTTGCCATGAGTCTGAATTGATTCAACCACCACTAGTGGTAAGTTACTATTTGGACCATCATCAGAATGGATTGATTTTGTTAATTAAATCCCTCCTCAAAATGTTTATTCACATATTTTAAAATAAAATAAAATAAAATAAAAGGAGAGAGTGTCAAACTAATGATATCCAGTTGTGTGAATTTTCACTTTCTTGGTTGAGTCAGACTTGCAGGGTCACAGACTTTGGGAAACCTGTGCTCTGACCCTCTGGCTTGCTCTGCAATTATTTAACTTTCTCTGGCTTTCTTTTTCCCATCTGTAATGGGTGACATATCCTTCTGAGTCACTTTTGACTTTACATTATGAAATTATGCCAAAGTTTTTGTGCAAAAATAAAATGTTTTGTCTGTGATTCATAATCAAAATAATGATGCTAACCCCTACAGAGTCTCCTAAAAATAATTATGCTTCATAGACTCCAGGTCAGTACAGCCGGCTTGAGTTTCATTTTTAAACCCACATTAAGCAAGAAGCATTTGATCAAGTAAAGCCAACTTAAAACAACAGACAAAACTAGAGAAGAGATGGTATGTCTGCTTAAGAAATGAAATCAGGTAAGAAGAATCAGAACGTGGTGTTTAGTTAATTTGTAAACAATAACACAGGTCTGCCTCCAGAAGCAGAGAAATTTGTTAATCTTCCTCAAAGAGAGGATTGATAAAGTAAGAAAGAGTTAATAACCTTAGAAAGAATAATGATAATAGTTTTCTGTATGCACCACACTTAGCTAAGCTATGCATATGTATTTCTTAATTATTCCACGTAGCAACTTTAGCAGTTAGATATTATTTAATCCACACTTTACAAGAAAAGAAAGTGAAATTTAGAGAAGTTAAGTATCTTTCCCAGGATCACAAATTAGTGACAAAGTGGGTATTTACATCAAGTTCCTTGGTTTCCAGAAACAACTACAATGTATATCAAGAAGCACCATATTCCCTATTTATTAGGCAGTGCATACATGAAAAATAACAAGTTTGCTCATAGTCATGATAGGTGAAGTAACTCCAAATTTTATTTTTAAAGAAGTTCATAGCTTTAATTTGCGGGGGGAGGAGGGGGAGGTGAGGGGATTGTCTGCCAACCAATCTCTACTGTGATGAGAAGTAATGACAATCAGGGCAGAAAAGATTTTTTTCACATAGCCTTCTAATCCTAACAAAATGTGGTAGAAGGTTGCAATAAGGCTTCAAGGAAGCTAAATATTGCTCGGTAGATACTGATGGTATTAGTCAGAACTTCCAACTGTAACTGAAAGAACCCCAGTGTAATTATTTTAAGCAATGAGAAAGGTTATGATGACTTATTGAATGATATAACTGTCAAATCCAAGTGTAGATATAGCTACAGGCATACCTAGATACAAGAGCTGAAATGATCATAAATCCTTCCACTTTCTTCTCAACAACACCAACCCATGTTTTACGTTGGATTCCTTACGTGTACATATAACTCTTTTGAATGGGAAGATGACTACCAATAGCTTCAGCATCACAGACCCAACATAACAAGTGTAGCAGAAGGAAGCTTTTCTTTCTTCCAAATAGCTGTGGATCAATTTCAGGGAAGGATTATGATTGGCAGGCTTGGGTCACATGCCCAAATTTTGGTTCAATCAATTCTACCATGGGTTGGGGAATGGGGAGATACAAATGAAGTGCTACATCTGCTGCCTGCTGTAACCTTAATTGTGGGGAAGGATATGAGGAAGACAAAGCTGATAGATATTCATTAAGGAAGCTGCTATTTTAACTATGCACCAGGTGTTTTATATAGAATACCTCATTTAGTTCTCAGTCATCCAGTGAGGTAGTACTATTACCCTTATTTAAGAAAATTTGAGGTTCAGAGATCTTCATTATTTGTTTCATTGTAACACATCTAATGTCATCTTCAATGTCAAGGTATGTTCTCTCAGCCCCAATATTATAATGCCTCTGGGAAACACTGATGTCACTTCCCCAGCAAAGGAATATTTATTATTATTTTTTTCCTTCTCTCTCTCTCTCTCTCTCTCCATGCAAAAGCTACAAAGATCCAATAAACCATTCTGGATACCTAGAAATGGGAATAATCTTTCATTTCCTTTAAATTTGACTTATGACTTCTAGGACTTTCTGCATAGCTATACCCCTCCATAGGGAACTGGAATCTGCCCTTGCCTAGAGATTCACAAACTGTAATGGAAATCTCCTCACTACTTTATCATTACATGCAGGAAATGTACAGTGCTTAGAATTCTGATTTGTGCTTGTCTTACCAACCTGGGTGGGGATGATTAAATTAGACAAACTGACATGCGAACTTTTAAAATAAGAATGTCATTTGTAGAAAGGCAGAGGTTAAAATAAGGGATAATAGCATGTAGGCTTTTTTTCAACCCTTCCCTGCCCCTTTTGGACCCAGAAATAAAAGTTTCACTCTGATATAAATTTATAAGCAAATGAGTACCTCTGAAGTAGAAATAGAATGTAATAGAATGCGCCCCCAGCTGTGAATTTTTCTCAAATTATTAATCTTAGGAAAGCAGAGAGGAAAAGCTAGAAGGTTCTGTGGCAGTCTAGGAGATTCCATTTCAATAGTGCCAGATTATTTGACAAAGAGAAGGATTGAGAGGGATGTGTATCTTGATGCTTACTTCTTGACATGGAAGATAATACATATTATTGTTCAATTACTAAATCTTTTAAATATTTTGTTCTAATTTAAATTATCTTATTTTAAATGATTTTGTGTGTTTCAAGTTTTCTTTGAAAAATCTTCATTTTAGGAGGAACAGGAATGAATGCCTAATTGTCTCTATAAACAACTACCTCCTTTTCCATGAGACCAGAAGAACTGGATGGTGTCTGGCTACCATTTCTGAACATTTTGATCAAAGATTCTATAGCAGAATTATGATCAAAAGGGGGAAAATGTAGAACAGAATTTAAAATTTGTATCAAATCTAGAATTTCTGGAGTCATTGAGGCTGAATGGCCCCCTGAAACTATTGCCCAGAGGAAATCTTTAAACATTAATCTGAAACTATCCCCTGAAGTCGTCTTTAAATCAAACAATAGTTTAGCTTAATTAATAAAGAATATTTGTCTTGAGTATTGTGCTCTTTTAAAGAATTACCTGTATGTGTTCACATAGACAACAGCAACTAGAAAAGTTAGATGAAAAGCTTATGGGGAAATGAGTTTACGTTAGTGGTGGTGAAATAATTTGGAGAAAAGATACCAAGAAAAATGCCACAACTTGAAGAATGTAATTAATGTCACTGGATTATGCATGCAGAAATTGAGTTGGTGTATGTTTTGTTGTGTATATTTTCACTCAAAATTAAAAAAAAGAAAAAGAAAAATTATTCTTTTATAATCATAGCCCCAAATTAGACTCCAATATGCATGCTCTTTGGCTGGCATGTGAAAGTTAGACATAATTATTAGCACAAGATATTGTAGGGCATATATTAGTCTAGTTTCACTAACACTTCCTGAGGAAAGCTTATACCTATGTCATCTTACGTGTTCACATAATCAGTAGACAAGAATTTAGTAAATAAATAATACCATTGTAAGGCTGTACCAGGGGTGAAGGAAACAGATAATAACCAGGATTTCTAAAATATTTTATCGCAGAATATTTCATCTACTTACCTCAATCACCATTTATTCAACATTGACTAAAAATTGAGCAGTGTTTTGGGAAACCTGAGGCCATTGGTGAAAGACATAAGGGATTGCCCAACTACTGGGGAGGCATCATGCATTGCATGCCAACAATAACTGTGTATGTAGACCCTGGACTCTGCAAAAACAAAAACAAAAAACCTTTGCCCTTGAGTCAATTCCAACTCATAGTGACTCTATAGGACAGAGTAGAACTGCCCCATGGAGTTGCCAAGGAATGGCTGGTCAATTCAAACTGCTGACATTTTGTTTTTACAAAGGTCTCCCTAAAACCATGGGATTCACAGCTGAGATGTTTAGAAGCACCACAACATTTTAATTTTGCAAGAGTATTCTTTTCCAGAAATACCAGAGTACTGAGATTCTAGGAGACCTCACAGAATAAGATAAGTGTCAGTCTAGAGCAATGTGGTAACACCCAGATACCAGGTGGAATTCTCAGTATGCCACTAAACGACTGAGTGTTTTATTGCCCAGTGTTAGCTTTGATTTCCAAAGCTTCTGAGGATTATAAACTTTAAAATGTTGCAGTCTATACCTACTGGTATTTTAGATTAAGACTGAGAACAATTAGCCAGGTAGTGAAGTTAGTGAGGAATTCTTTAAACTGGTCCCAGATACTAGGTATGAATTACAAAGAGGTATCACCTTCATAGTTGATCTAAGAACTAAGAGCACTGTCTAGAAAAGTTAAATTGTGTACTTAAGGATTACACAAGGATTTAGATGAGTATTAACTTTCTCAGTTCCTCTTTTCACCCAAACCTTAGTAAGACCTCTTACTATTCATCATTGAAGAAGTCCATGAACTCAAATAAACTGTTGATTTTGAAAAGCACAATGACCCAGTCAAAAAGTTATTAGCACACATTAACTTTATGCCTCCAGTAAGAATGAATCTGCAAGTTTAGTGGCAAATTAAAAAAATAAGGTAGCAATGTTTGCTTAAGAGGTCAACATCACTGTCTACTTTGGACTAATTTAGAATAAAATTTAGAGAACATAAGATGTACTTAAAAAATAGTTTCTCCTTATTTTCTTTATAAGAAGCCATGTTTTAAGAATGCATCTTTACAAACAATATGTGTACTACTGTTTCATGAGAAACTATTTGTTCTGTAGGCCTTCACCGGAAGTACAATTAAAAAAAACAAAAGAATTAAAAAAAAGAATGCATCTTTTCATTTTATTTCTTCTCATTTTTGTTTTCAACTCTGCTAGGCTGAAGTATGATTAAGATATTGAACCAAGTAGAGTGTGAATTAATCCTTAGTTGAGAAAAGAATGAAGATGGTAATTTAGGAAAATTTGAACACTTATTCTAAGTATCTGCTGAGTTACCTTGCAAACTATCTTTAAAAATAACAAAGATACATATCTGTCTATCTTCTTTCTATCTGATGGCACAGTGGTTAAGAGTTTGGCTGCTAACCAAAGCTTGGCAATTCGAATCCACCAGGCACTCCTTGAAAACCTTATGGGGCAGTTCTGCTCTGTCCGATAGGGTCGCTATGAATCGGAATTGACTTGATGGCAGTGAGTTTGTTTGTTTGTTTTTGTTTCTATCTATCTTTCCATCTATCTATCCATCTATCTATCCATCATCCATCCATCCATCCATCCATCTATCTATCTACCTTCTAGCTATATCTTAGGTATATCTAAGTCTATTCCAGTTTCCGTTTGCTGATTTGGAAGAATGTTGACTCTCTTTTTTTTCTGATAAATTGGTATAGATGCTGAGAAAGGTGACAAGAGGCATGAAGTGGTAATTACCTGAGGCATTGTAAGCAGTATAAAGCTTCCTGTTTAAATCTTGCCTGGAGACAGTACATGGTCTCAGTCACCATGCTTCAGGAACTATATAATGGCTGTCAAAGAAGTTTAGCCTACTCCAACTAAAACAATGTCAGATTTCAAAGCCATATTATGGAAAAGAGATTGAGAGAACTCAGCTTATTCTCACTGGGTTAAAAAAAAAAAACAAAAAAAAACTACAATGGTCTAACTGAAGTTTATGAAGTCTCATCTGGCTTAATTAACATTCAAGCAAAGATCTTTCACAAATAATAATAGATCTACACAAAAAAGCATAACATCGAAATTAGAATCTGGGAACAAAAAATCAATTTAAGCAAAATTAATATCACGAAAAGAAGTAGTAAATATTCCACTCAAACTTCTCTGAACTGAAAGATGTTGAGAAGAGAGCTGTTGAGACATGATTTACAGATCAAAGAAGGAGATTAAAAATAAGAATAATATTGGAGTTGTAGCAGTATCGGAGATGAGTTTTTGCTTGTCATGGGAGATGGGGACTGGCATGCAGGTGCCTGCCTCACCTCCTTAACTTCTTATATTTGACATTTAATCCATCTATTTTTTTCTTTTATTATTTTCTAACATAAAAATTTAGGACTGAAAATTAACCTCAGATTATTACTTTTGCTGCGTTCCTCAAGTATTGATATATAAAGTTATAGTATTACATTATCTTAACTTTCTAATTTTTTTTTAAAATTTCCATTGGTTTCTTCTTTGAACCATGAATTATTTATCAATGTGGTTTTCAAATTCCAAAATATATGGATTTTAAAAACTTATCTAAATTAATTTAATTGAGGTTAAAGAAAATGGTCTGTATGATACCACTTCTGTAAAATGTATGGAAAATCATTTTACTTTCCAGTATATGGAACTTTAGTAAATATTCAATGTGCTTGTATCAGTCAGCTTTTATTAAAATAGCAAATACTGCCAAGTTTTCAGTGGCTCACAACAACAGCATACCAAAAAAAAAAAAAAAAAAAAGAAAGAAAGAAACCTTGCCATCAAGTCGATTCTAACTCATAATGACCCTATAGGACAGAGTAGGACTTCCCCGTGGGATTTTCAAGGCTGTAAATCTTTACAGAAGCAGATTGCCACATCTTCCTCCCACAGAGCGGCTGGTAGGTTCAAACCACCAACCTTTCAGTTAGCAGCCTAGCACTGAGCCATTGTGCCACTAGAACTTGTTAACAACAACACAACATTTATTAATTCTCATACAGGAGGGCTGAGCATCAGCTTCAATCGTGTCCAATTTTGCTGGGCTCAGCTGGGCTCTGCATATTTGCTTATTCCAGAACCCAATCTGCAGGATGCTGGTCTCGTGGCAAAGGGCAGAAACACATGTGGCTAAATCAAACCACGTAAGCAAATTATTGTTCCTGTTTGATTGTGGCATATCTGGAGCTTACATTCTTTTGGAAAAAGCAAGTCATTTGATCAGTCTCAACATTGGGACAGGGAAACATATTCAATCAATATGAAGACATGACAATATTAGAAATAATAGTACTCTTACAAGTGAGGGATCAAACAATTGGGAACAACAATAAATCTATCACAGAGATTGAAAAGAATCTTTTCTAATTTTTATTTGCAGAATTCTGTATGTGTTCATTAGACTATGCTGATTAATTGTGTAGTACAAATCTCTTATCTTTATTGATCTGTCTGCCTGATATAAAAATATTGAGAGAAGTTCACCAGGAAGATGAAATATATGTACTTAATTAAATAGCCTCACATATACCAAACAAAAATTATCAGAACTACAGAAGAATTAAATAAATTCATCATCATAATGGAACATTTCAAAACACTTGCTGTCACTGGCTAAAAAAATCTTATTCTGCTTACTGGTTATATTTGAGCAGTTCATTTTTATCTCAATTGTTACAAGTAGCTTTTTCTTTCCTTAAGAAAAGGAAATGGGAGACTATTTCATTTCTACATCTGTTTCTATATAGTTTAGCCATCCAGACTATTTTCAATTAAGTGGTTTGAACTAGGAAAGGGCAATTATTTTTTAAGTTTAAAAAGGATTTACATTTTTCAAGTTTACAAAAAAATTAATGTATCTTAAGTTGTTATCTACACAGATTTTATTTTATGATGTTATTCTGCCACTTCCAGCACAATTCAGTACAAACATGTAGATTCTCTCCCAAACGCCAAAATTAAAATAGAAGCCAAAGATGAATATAAGGAATTTAGCAGTAACTTAACTTTTTACCTGTGACAGGGCCCAGAGTTGTGAAATTCAGATCACAACAGCGATAAGCTCAAGAACATATTAAACGATGATCAGTAAATTGGCAAGAGAGTTGATAGAATGTATTGATGCTCCTTATATATACTGCTTCAGTAGAAAGCCTTTGTGGAAGGAATATTACTGCTATAGCAGTTTAAATTTACAGAGCAAGGCAATCTACACCAAAAAAAAAAGTAAGAATCCTGTATGTGTGTGTGTGTGTGTGTGTGTGTGTGTTAACATTTTTGCTGCTCCAATAGAGATAAACTATCCTGCTAGCCAGTTGTAATTTTGTCATTAATACCCAACAGAGTTTTGTCTGCCAGATTGTCCACAAGGTTTTAATTCTGACTGGGTTTTACTTTAACACGTGCATTTCCAGTATTTGACAAAGGGCAAGTCATAGGCGAAGATGAGGCTTGTCTGTTCTGGTGAATTTTATCGTTCCTCTGTTGAAATGGTTCATGTTAGAATGGCGAGGACATGATTTCTGGGGACACTTTACAAAACCACCTTCAACAATGTGAAAATACAGGAGTTTCTGCTTACAGAAAGAATTTCAGACCATGTATTGCCTCCCCAGGTATGAATACAGGAGCTTCTCCTTATCAGTTTGAATTCTTTGGACTTGATCATGTCTTGAATTCTACAAGACAAATGACACAAAAAAAGTCACTGCACTGTTCTTTAAGTCATTCTGGCTATTTCATAGGTGCTATTTTCCCTCAAAATATCTATTGACAAAAAACCATTCTCAATCTCCCATCTTACTCTACTGAAGGAAGATTGGGTTTATTCAATCATTCTTTCAACATGATTGTATTGCAAACACCTACTAGGTGTCAGGCAATATGTTGGGCAATAGAGATCCATTCTGTACAAGAGAGTCACCATCTTGTGCTCACAGTTTTTTTGGTATGCGTTAGTTCCTTTGAGGGTTTGGGGCAAATAAGTTAATTTCATCCTTGACTTCTATATTCATCCCTTAAATGCCTTCTATTTTTATTTTTAACAAGGAACAGTTATGAAGATGCTATGGAGGTGATTTTCCTTTGTCCATGACTCAGAGTTACTTCAACCAGAGGGTCTTAACAACAAATGCCACTTCCATTGCTGGACGTAATCTATGGCTGGGAAGGTCCAGCTCCACTTACCTTGAAAGTCTGAAGGTCAGTTCTTGCTCAGCAATCACATGAGCACGACCAAGCTAGTAAACGGTGCTTAGTAGCTACTCCTTTCAAAGGGATGAAGTTCTCACCATCTCTTCTCACCACCCCCACCAGGCAAAAATAAGAAATCAGTTCTTTTGCATAATCCTGAGTTCCTAACACTGGAGTACATATGTCACCAAGGATGTGCTGTGGTACATCAGAGATACACAAAGCCAAATTGTAAACGTTGGACAAGTTTCACGAAAATCAATGTTATTTAACAGCAAGCAATTGAAATATTTAAGGAGCCCTGGTGGTACAACAGTTAAGCACTTGGCTGCTAACCAAAAGGTCGACAGTTGAAATCCACCCAGTTGTTCCATGGGAGAAAGACCTGGCAATCTGATCTCACCAAGGTTACAGCCTAGAAAAGCCTAAGGGGAGCTTCTCATCTTTCACATGGGGTCACCATATGAGTCGAAAATTGACTCCACAGCACCTAACAACAATTGTAATATTTATTTTTTCATCAAAGCAAATAGAGTTTTATTATTACATAACTGAAAATTTCATATGCATCTTAAGATAATCATTGTTAATATTTATAGAATATTTTCAATGTGCTAGGCACCATTCTAAGTTCCTAGTATAGATTGCGCATGTTAATCCTAATAATAATATAGGCACTATTATTGTCCCCATTTTACAGATAAGGAAACTGAAATGGGTGATTTCAACTTTCTCAAAATCAAAACATACTAAGTGTTGGAGACAGAATTTGAACCCAGGAAGCCTGAATTCAGAGGCTCTGCTCTTAATGATTCTGCTATGAAATAAAATATAAAACTGTAAAGAAATGCTTGATGGCTGAGGGCCTGGACTGCTATTTGGTTTCCTCTAGCAAAAAAGGAATGCTCTGTGCAAAAGTTTCAGAAATACCCGAATGTTAACCAAACATTGTGTTCTATTATCCTACTACTACTGTTTTCTTTTTTTTTTTATTCTCAACCCAAAACTCATCCCTATTCCAGTCTATTTTTAACTGGTACAAAACACCTTTCAATGCCACTTCAAGACATCACTGCTCACATAACAAACGACAGTTGCCACTTCTGCCATTGTTGCTCAACCTAAATTTGATCCTGTTTACCTGACCTTTTCCAATTTCTTATACTTGGGAAGTATGTCATTCGTGAACACCATTTCTTTGTTCTAGCCAGGTAAAACTCTTCTCATGCTCTTGCATCATCCCATAAACTCTTGATCTTCCATGAAAAAGAAAACAAAAATACATTGAAGTCAAGTTGATTCTGACTCATCGGAAGCCTAGGTGTTAAAGAGTAGAACTGCTCCATAGGGTTTTCTTCTGTATAATCTTTATGGTAGCAGAGTGCCAGGCCTTTCTTCTGTGGTGCCACTTGTAAGGTTGAAACCACCAATCTTTAGGTTAGCCAAAGAATAAAAACCCGTTGCTATTGAGTTGATTCTAATAGTGACCCTTAGGACAGAGTAGAACTGCCCCCATGGTTTCCAAGTCTATAAATCTTTATGGAAGCCAACTGCCACATCGTTCTCCTGAGGAGCGGCTAGTGGGTTCAAACAGCCGACATTCTGGTAAGTAGCCCAGCATTTTAACCACTGCCCTACCACGGCTCTGAGCACAAACCATTCACACAGCCCAAGGACCTTCCATGAGTTCACACAATTCCAACTGTTCAACATTTTTTTTTTTTCCTTGTCTTCATCAAATGCATCTCAGAAGATTTTCAAGGCTGGTCTTCTTTTGAAAACCAAACTTTTTTAGTGGAGGGAGATCCCACTTTCGAAATATATTTGAACCAGCTTAGCTTATCTCTGAAATTAGGACTCATCTGGGAGTTAGGTATGAATGGTAGACTCCAGTGAAAAGGTAGAACTTCTCATAAGCACTCGATCAGTAGAAAATGCATTTATGAAGGTTTAGATTTGTTTTCAGAAGCTGAGAAAGGTGAAAGTCATGATTTATGAGCTAAGGATCAAGGGCGAGTTATGGGCAGGAGGAAAGACAATGTTAGGCTTTTTTTGTTGGTGTTAAATGAGACGTCTCTAAAACCAAAGCAAGCACAAGCCTTTTGCTCAGATCAAGATGAAGAGTTTCACTTGATTTAAAACATTGAAGTTATTTCATATGCTTTCTAATTGTATCACACATTATTTTGATTTTAAATGTGAGATTAGAACCATGGATAATGTAAATTGCAGTGCTCCAGCGTGATATATAAATTACAGTTAGTTTCATTAAAATTGAAATAAACTCTTGTGTGATATGAAAGAAGATTTTACAAAATAGAAATATCATTAGCAAAGCCTTAAGAAAGTAAATTAAGGAAAAATTTTCCTTGGAAAAGTGGGAATAATATTTAATAATTGAAATTCTTGCTCACGAGAGTTTTTGAAGTCTTAACATGCATAGCCACAGCAGTTATGTTTACAAGTCCTCCATGAAATCAATCAATTGTAAGCTTACTCTGCATTTTTGACGTATATTTGCTGTGAAAATATTAAAGACATATATCTACTTAAACCAGCTATAACTCATCATTTCTGAGATTTCTAAATACAGAATGGAAAAGAAAAAGGTCCTTGATAAACAAGACTTTAAGAGGTGATTATGTTCTGTTAGGAAGATGATAGAACTAAAGAAGTCCCTTCAAACTTATTTTTTCTGGCAACAACTTTAGCAGACTAGATAAAGGGAGTTCCTTGGTGGTGCAAAGGGTTAAGCACTCAACTACTAACCAGAAGGCTGGTGGTTCAAACCCACCCAGAGGTGCCTTGGAAGACAAGCCTGGAAATCTGCTTCTGGAAAGTCACAGTCTTGAAAACTCTATGGAGCAGTTCTACTCTGAACACATGGGGTTACTATGGGGTAGAATCAACTCCACTGCAACCACCTACAACAACCACAGTTGAAGGTAAAAAATGAGATGTCACTTTAGGCAAAGGACAAGCAAAGCTTATTTCAAAGTCATTTTCCTAGTCTACAGGAAACTTCTGTAACCCAGTCCGTCTAATCAGTAGAAGTGCATGTATACAGTATAATCAATATTTATGCGAAGGGAAATAAAGCCATCTGTTTGGGGAAACAGCGATCTGACAGGCTTTGGTATAGGTCCTAACAGAGCTGTCAGGTACCCCTTCAAAACTAGTGCACCCGCTGCCTCAGACAGACCATCACCATTTAATATGAAGTTGACCATAAAGATGATATACTGTTGATGGGCTCCTTCCCAAAGTATGTAATATTTATAGAAGGGAGACAGTGTTTTCCTAGATTATAGGTGGAGTATATGAATCTACTCTGCCCTTGCCAGAGTTATTAATATTTGTTTTTTATGATTATGGTTTCTAGAACAGAGTGCCAAAATATTTCTCTTCGCTGTTCACACTGTGATTTGGCGTGATTCATATAAGAGAAGAAAGAAGGATATAGGCTGGGGCATCAGAACACGAGGCAATCTGATACAAGGAGCAGAAAAAATGCAGGGTTTGGAGTACATGGCTCTGGCTCCTATTGGTTACATTACCTCTGTAAGGACAGTTACTCTCTTAAACCTCAATTTTCTCACCTATGCAATGAGGAGAATGACAATCACTACCCTTTTAATTCTTGAGAGTTCTTATAAGGATATAAGGATACAGTCTGTGTAGATACAGTTTCTATGTATGTTTGTTGTTGTTAGGTGCCATCAAGTCCGTTCCGATTCATAGCGACCCTGTGTACAACAGAACGAAACACTGCTCAGTCCTGGACCACCCTCACAACTGTTGTTATGCTTGAGCCCATTGTTGCAGCCTCTGTGTCAATCCATCTCGTTGAGAGTCTTTCTCTTTTTTGCTGATCCTTTACTTTACCAAGCATGATGTCCTTCTCCAGGAACTGATCCCTCTTGACAACACGTCCAAAGTATGTGAGATGTAGTCTCGCCATCTTTGTTTCTAAGGAGGATTCTGGTTGTACTTCTTCCAAGACAGATTTGTTTGTTCTTTTGGCAGTCCATGGAATATTCAACATTCTTTGCCAACACCAGTATTCAAAGGGGTCAATTCTTATTCGGTCTTCCTTACTCATTGTCCAGCTTTCTCATGCACATGAGGCAATGGAAAACATCATTGTTTGGGTCAGGCGCACTTTAGTCTTCAAGGTGACATTTTTGATTTTCAACACTTTAAAGAGGTCTTTTACAGCAGATTTGCCCAATGCAATGTGTCTTTTGATTTCTTGCCTGCTGCTTCCATGGGTGTTGATTGTGAATCCAAGTAAAATGAAATCCTTGACAACTTCAATCTTTCCTCCATTTGTATGTTTAGCTGCTTATTTCTATTTGTCAGATTATCACAGAAGGAGCATATTTTTTGTGGCCCTTGTTGTCTCCAGTGGGGTCTCTGGATGGTGCAAATGGTTAAGCGTTCAGCTACTAACTGGAAGATTGGCAATTTGAACGTACCAGAGGTGCCGTGAAAGAAAGTCCTGAGGATCTGCTTCCTAAAGGTCATGGCCATGAAAACCCTACAGATGCACTTCTACTCTGCAACACATTTGGTTGCTGCAACTGGTTGTTCTGTTGTCCTACAAAGTAAACTGTGAGTTGCATTCCTGACGGCTGCTTTTTGACTCCCCAGACTCTGGTTATTCTCACCATGGGCTTTCATTGCCAAAGCTGCCTTTCCTGCTTCTGCCATTCAATCTACTCTCTGGTTTATATTTCTATTTGATTTACTGATATCATTTTCCATTTAACAAAATTCCTCTGTAAAACATAGCGGCTTGATTTAAAACCCATTGCCGTAGAGTCAGTTCTTACTCACAGCTACCCTATGGGACAGAAAAGAACTGCCCCGTAGAGTTTCCAAGGCTGTAAAGAAGCAGATTGCAACATCTTTCTCTCGCAGAGCAACTCGTGGGTTCGAACTGTGGACTTTTTGGTTAGCAGCTGAGAGCTTAATCACTATGCCACCAGGCCTTCTTCAACATGATTTAAACACTTAATAATTCTGAAGGTAGTACATGGGCCTCCCATGAATTATCCTAGTCCAAAAATCAGAGCCATCCTCTCCCTCTTTGGTCCTTGCTGCCCCCTTCCTCTGCAAAATGAAGTCCTGGTAATCTGGGAACTGAATTCTTGACTGGTATTCAGCTGTTGAATTACAACGACTATGTGATGTTTCCCCAACCCTGTAGTCTTCTGTGGGAGTTAAGTGACATCTGTTTGGTGTCTTTTTCAATCTGTTTTGGTTGAGGTAACTATCTTCTGTGATTACATTTAAGGAAATGAAAGACGTGAATGAAACAAGCTATAAACTGCCAGAGTCCTTAATTCTGTTCGTACACTAACTGTATACATGTAACATCAGTCTTTTCCAATCAAAGGACGTCTACTGTCCCAACAAACTTCGCACACCAGTGTAGAACTGTTCAAATAGCCAGAGTGCACCACAGAAAATGTTCTATGTCATTTGAATTATCAGTCTCCCAGTTTTGTCATTAAATCTGTTTGATTTTGCTCCCTTACAAAAACTGGGTACTGTTTTCAGTAAATAACTTGTTACAGATGATCTGGTCTTTAAATAAATGTACCAAGTGTTATATTACACTGAATATTGAGAATAACCCTTGTAATGCACTGTCGGTTTCAAGGTTTATTTTTCTTTAAGTGAGTATTTCAGATCACACCTATGTAAGCAATGGCAACACTCTTTCTGGCTGATCAGCCAGCTCCTTGATGGTGTTAATCAGTCTTTAAAAGTCAGTGCTGAAATAGACATGTGCATAAATCACGTTTGATCAAGCATAACAATTAGTACCTGGCCACATGGCTGGGGACTTATTAAAAAAAAAAAAAAGACTATGATTTAGAAATTTTGGCAGCCAGGCCAAAAGAAACTAAATACTCTTGCACGAATAAAACATTTGAAAAATGTATATTTTAATCACTAATAGTAGAACATACTTTTTAGCACAGTTAAACATAATAGAATGACAGTGTATCTTGACTCTTTACAAAATATTTTGCATAGGTTATTTCAGTGATATTTAAAAATATTTTGAAGACCAGAATCTTGCTCTAAACAAAATATAATGCAGAAGATCATTCTATTTTACAACTGATACAAGTTGGAGATTTCATGGTGGAGGTAAGCCAGATGAGGCAAAGACGTAGACATAACACATATCCCTCAGAATCGTAAAGAGGCCTCCAAGACCCCTTTTCTTGGGGAACTTTTAGAAGAACTCTGTCCAGAGTAATTTTCAAAACTTTGAAGTTTTCTTTTTTTTCTTTAATAACTACTCCAAGAACCTGTGTTATTATCTCTGAGGCTGAGTGACATGGAGATTGGCCCAAATTCTTCCGCCAGCAATATTGAGTTTTCTAAATCCAAAGCATATGCCTTTCTTTATGACACTGCTTTTGTCTACAGGAGAAAATAGGAGCTGGATGCTAATAAAATAGAGGTCACTGTAAAAGAGAGGTTAGTATAGGTGATTGTTGGATGGACAAGCATAATTACTTCGGTGTAATGATTACAGAAACACCTATGAATGGTTTTGGACCTGGAAAATACTGACAATCGAGATCCTACAATCAAGATAACAGCTTTCTCTGGGTCATTTCAAGTGCGGAAGGGTGATTTTTCTGAGTTGAAAGCTATCAAAAAATGAATAATCATAAAAACTTTTCCAGACTAACAGCCTGATCTCCAAGTGCGTGTTCTGGTCAATTTCATTGGCTTTATGCTCACCGTGGACATTTCTGGTAGTCAATGCTGACTCTTACCTTTTATTGACTAGCCATACACTCATATAACTTCCAGTTAATGAGCATTTTAAGGCCATCATTTTGTGGGAAGAAAAAATCAGTATCTTTAATCATTCACATTTACACAGAAAATTCAATATAAGGGAAGGGTTTTGAAACTTTATCTTGGCATACTTTTTTTTTTTTTTTTTTTAAGCCAGTGGGATATTTTGGTTTAAAGAAGTTAAAAAAAAATATCAATCTTATTAGGACCCAGAAAGTGTAAATATTTCATCATATGCATGATTCCTGATTCAGGGACCCTGGCATTTTTTGTAGAGGAAAAATAAAAGTGAATTTACAACTTCTAACCCTTTAGTTTTTGTCTAGGAGGTGTTTTGTAACAACATGCATGTGTGGTGGTGTGAGTGACTCAGCCAGGATATTTAGGATTATTTCAACCATTTTGTTGTAAAGCACTTGGTAAGCACCAAATAATTGTATTGAGGTTTCCTTCTTTGGCAAAATTAGGTTAGTAAAAATTGATTCAGTGATTAGAATAAATTAAATTATTCAATATATTAATAAAGACCCTATTGTGCACCAGACACTGTGCCAGGAGCTTAAAGAACGAGAAAGATGTAGAACTTGCTCTTCTAAAAACTACAGTCTAGTATGTGGAGACAGACACCACAAAGGAAGAAAATTTTTAAATTGTGATTAAATTGAAAAACAGTGTTGCGTTTTGTTTTTGTTTTCTTTCTGCCTTAATTCAAGCTCATTGCAAAGCAGGAGGGGCAGGTGATTCCTGTAGGCTTGGAAGGGAAAAAAGCCTGTCCTGAATAGCCACGCTCTTAGGAGGACCCCTAGCAGCGGTAGGACTTAAGAGAGGGATGGTTGGGTGGTATGTGTAGGCAGACTGGTTTCTAATTTCCTCATGCCTTGAACACCGTGCAGAAGAAGCCGCAAAGACAAGTGGGGCTTGCAAAAGGGGCACCACAGGACAGGATGAATCTCCCCAGTTCCTTGTGCTATGTATTACCCCAAGACCTCTCAGAGCTCTTGGAGGAGGAAACCCCTAAAATGACTGTAACTGAATTTCTCATCACCTTTGCAAGATGGTTAAGGTCATAATTACAGTTTAAGGTCATAATTGATATTAAGGAAAACAATAGTGGTATCTTTTACACCTGAAACTGAAATCATATCTGTAAAACAAACCAAAAACAAAGTTTGTATTGTAAATTTTATAGGAAAAAAAAAAAAAAAAGCAAATAGATTGACCAAGAAAATGTCTCAGTTGAGGTGATAATTACTCTGAGAACTAGGAACTAGGTGCGTGAATGAAGAGTTGCATGGAGAATACCATTATTAGGGACAACTTACCACTTCTCCACTCATGTGGTCCCCTATTGTCTCATATGAATGATGTAATGGCATTACTTGCCAGTGTTTTCCCGTGCCTGGAAGATAAACACCATACTCCTGTGTTGGACATACAGGACGCTTGAAGATCTGCCCTCTTCCTGTATCTTCATACTTATGTATGACCATTGCTCATTCATACTAAACATTCCATTTGCTCTGAGATATTGGCAGCCCAAACACATCATGTGCTTTAACATCTCTACGTCTTTGCATAGTAAGATTGTCTCTGCCTCAAATGCCTTGTTGAGTTTTTACTCATTCTTCAAGACTGATTAAAAGGTCGCCTCTCCTTTAAAGGATACCTTTAATATCCCAGGATAAACTGAGCATTCTGCTACCCCATTGCGACCTGGACTCCTCCTTACTCATCTGTTAGTTAACTGTATCAAGATATCTTCTTTCTCCAATAGCTCATGAACACTTTGAGAGAAGGGACATTTTGGCTCAGCAGAATTCTAGCTCAGAGCCTGGCTTTTTTTTTTTTTTAATTTTTTTTATTTGAATGATTAAATTTAATCCAATTTGCTCTTAAGAAAGCCTGGGACAATGTTTATCACTAAGAGATTACCTAGACACTGCCTGACTTTTCGTAAATAGCTGAAACTTTGCGTCAGTGTATGCCTGTTCCTGATTTCAGGATGGACAGAAAGCTTTCACATTATCTTAAAACAAGAGATGCTCTCTCACTTCATAGTTGCTAAAGTTATATACCTTCTATTTGTAATAATCTGTTGCAAGGACACTTCCATTCTCTTCCTGCTCCTCATCCTCAGCATTATCCAACCAAAACTTCATTGGCTTCTCAGTACGTGTTGGGCATTGTATGGAGTGGTTTATACCCAGGATGCACTGGAATCTGCTCGCACCAGATCCCCAGAGTCAATCTGTTCTTAAGAAAGCCAGGGACAATGTTTATCAGTAACAGATTACCTAGACATTGCCTGACTTTTCATAAATGACTCTTCTCAACTCATCTCTTCTCAGCTCCATATTCAGTGACTCCATGTTAGTAACTGGAAATCAGCCATAGAAGTATTTACACCATAGAAATTGGCAAACATAACAAATCACTTGTGATGGTTAAGGTTGTGTGTCAACTTGGCTGAGCTATGATTCTCAATGGCTTGGCAGTTACGTAAAGATAAAATTTGGTAATTATGTAATGAAGCCATTTTGTGATATAATGTAATCATCTCCATGATGTGATCAGCCAATCAGTTGTAAGGGGAGTTTACTCAAGGATGTGGCCTGCATCCAATATATATGGATGTTCTGGCAAAGCTTGCTGGCTTTTGCTTGCTCTAAATCAGGCATCCACTTGTCATCATCTGACCTCCAGTTCTTGGGACTAGAGCCAGTGACCTGCCGTCTGACCTGCCGAACTTGAGTTTGTCAGCCCCTTCAGCTATGTGAGTCATGTGAAGCCTCCAGCCTGATGCCTGACTCATGGACTTGGAACTTGCCAGCCTCTCCAACCACATGAGCCATTTCCTTGAGATAAATCTCTCTCTCTCTCTCTCATTGGTTTTGCTTCTCTAGAGAACTCAGCCTAAGACATCACAGCTCATTCCTGTTTACACCATCTCTGGTCTTGCAGCACTCTGAAGAGATTGTTACCTGTAGCCTTCTGATTACCTGAAGAAACTAAGATTTAAAGAGCTTAGGAAACTTGCTGAAGCTCAAGTAAATGACAGGGCCAGAATTTAACCACAGATGTGTCTATTTTTTAACCATCATACAGACGATCTCTCATCTCTTAGCTAAACCCTTTAAATCCCCACTTTGCCACCCCCTCAGTTGTAAGTCAACAAACTGCCCCAAATTGCCTGAAGTATGCCCAAGTTCAGAGCTGAAACTTAAATTGCTTACTAAACAGATCAGAAGAAGAAAGAACAAATTACCTGGAAAGACTGTTCCGATGATCCTTTGCCCTTAGTAACTGACCAGATGCTGAGTCACCAGTCAGTAGTAATCTGCAGCCACGCTTCTTTACTTCAGTATACTGCCCTCATTTCACCATTAAGTAGAATGTTCTCCAGTGGCTGGTAGTTGGGAAAAAAAAAAAAAAAAGGAGGGGCGATTGTAAATTCTAGACCAAGAATTTGCCTGACTGTGAATCATACTTGGGACATACAGCTGTGTTGAAGCACAAAGTGTTCTGGGGTATAACCTGAAACTCATTTTGATGTACCTTTAGACAAAAGACAGTGCATATATTTGATGGAACGTATCATACGACTGATTTACCTTGAAAATTGACCTGAAAAACCACCACTTCAGATGTACCCTTAAGCCCCCTTGGCGTTCATTAGAGTAGAGTGGCAGAAGGACAGAAGTCCATGAGACCTTCAGGCTTGTATTTGTTTCCCTTTTCCAGTCTACTAAACTCCACGTGTGCTTCTAAATCAAGTCTTAAAGCAATGACTTAAGGCAAGTGTCAGGTTAATGTTTCATACTTTTAAAGATAAGAAGGTGAGACTCCAAGGTAAGTTGACTGCTGATGCCCTCATGAGTCAGTAAAATTAGCCAAGAAAATAAATGGATTTCCTCTCCTAACCCCAATGGAAAACTCTTTGTACCCTGAGGGAATGAGGATTTTTATCACAGCCATTTTCAGCAGTGGGTTGACAAAAGCAGGCACAGATGCCAGCTTCTATGTTTCTACTATGTTACACAATCCAAATTTGAAAATTTCCAGCAGGTGCTAAAAAGAGAAACAAAGATAAGCCTTCTCATATGGGAAAGTTAAGTGGGCGTCATATAACTAAAATATTAGCCCAGTAATCTTTCTCTGTGAAGAATATGTTTTAGTGAGGCATTTCCTTAGCTGAGGGATAGTGAAAAGATATGCCCCTCCAGGAATTGAGAGCCTGGCTCTCCCCCTCTCCACGGTGATTTATAGGTGACTTATAAAGTACCCCATGCACTCTAAATGAGAAAAAATACAAATACTCAGTGGGAAAATCCTTTCTCATTTCTTGTCAATACTCATCCCCCACCCCATCATCCTGTGTTGACAAGATCGATTTGCAGAAAGCGAGTTTAACATTACAAACACCCTTTTATCTGCTTAAAATTTGAGGTGAGTCAATATTTACATAATGTTACTGATCTTTAAAGAATATACCCTGTTTTCTGTCCTAATAAATAGCTGTCACTCTTGCCTACATCAGAGCTTAGCTGAGAGTGGGTTGGCAGGCTCAGCGGTCCCCGCCGTCCGGGAACAGTCTAATATTTCAGGTCTCTCAAGTGACAGCAGGTCGATTTCTTTCTCTCGCTCCTTCATATTGGTTTCCAGTGACAGACCTTATAAAACCATTTAGGTCTGCTGAAGCAGAAAAAAAAAAAAAAATCCATAAGCATGTTGGGTTTATCTGTCTCCAGAAATGCACAAAGCATAATACTTAATGAGAGAAGGTAGGCAGGATATTGGTTATCTATTTTGCTGTGCAATTTCAGTACATATTTTTAGACTAAACTATTGGATGAACTTATTATGTTCCTAGAACCTAGCAATGAAAAAGAATAATACCCAACCAGGGAAATAGGAAAATCTTTTATCCTCAAATGCATGGTTCATAAACAGCCCACTTGTTCATTGTCAGCCTTCACTGCATGGGTGCTATCGTTAGTTCCAGGGTAGGTTGAATTGGAGTTTACTTAGGGCATTCCAGTGGATCCACACTGACCACAGAAGAATCTCTGGATTTATTTACTTGTTTTATTTTTCTTTGGTTGTTACTGTTGTTGGTTCTTACCTTCCAAAAAACTTGCTGTGGTTCAGGAACACAGACTAGGAATGTGTGTTATTTCCTTTTGGAGCATCTGCTTCTCAGACTCCAGAAAGCCAAGCTGAACAGAGCCTGGTAAGTACATTTTTCAAAAAGAAAGCAAAAGGGGCATAAAGAAAAATTATTTGAGAAAATATAGGTGTCTTGAAATAGTTAAGGGAGTGTCTATTTTACAAATGTGGATTAAGAACCCTGAGAATAAGACCAAATGAGGTTAAGAACTCTGTCTCCAAATTCCCATAACATTTCTGAATACAAAATAAGAAAGTGTGACACCAGAGCAGATGTCCCCATCCTGTATTTCCCTGTCAGACTTGGGCTATGCAATAAATATGTGAGCTATGATCTCATATTCGATGGAAGTAGCTCAGCAGAGGCTGGAGGGGTATTTGACCACTAAGCTGTGAATATGGATGTGATTCTTATTCCAACTGTGTTTGTGCATGCATAGTGTGTCTGTTTTTGTGTTTGGCATGGGAGGGGGAGGCGAGCCAGGCTTAATATCAGGTTAATTTCTTCTGTTTCAAGAATTCAATGATCCTTTCCTGTTCTAAGAAATCACCCTAATTCAGTAACAAATCACAGTGATATATTTGCATGGGTTATTTGGCTAAATGATGCTTAAACCCCAAGATGTATCTATTAAGATCAGCTAAGTGCCAGTGTTTCAGAATCTTCGCGTTCAAATTAGATAGACATCGGAGAGACCACGAGTAATACTCAGTCTCTGATGTCCTTTGAAATACATCTCTGAGCTTAGTACCCTAAGCTGAAGTACAAATAGGGCACATTTCCATGTGGCTGATGACTCAGTTCTTGCTATAGATTTGATGTCAGCAGGTATTTTTGAGCTCTACCTAGTTATAAATGACACCTGAAGTCACTTCTTACGTATCATCGATAGCCATACCCAAATGACTAGTATGACAAGAAAAATCTACAAATAGATGTACAGTAGTTAAAAAACCTTAAATGTAAGTGGAACAAAAATGCTTGAACCAGCAATTATAAAGAACACATTAGTCATTATGTTGATACATTGTCAATAATTAATTAAGCTATTGATTGATCAGAAACCAGGTCAATTTCAGCCCTTGACCCCCTATTTGTCCTGGTAATTTCTCCTGTATAATAGAACAATGTTCCTTTTATCTGCATCATGCTGGTGAGAAATGCTTTTAAAGATCTTTCCACTATTAATGGCTGCTATGTTTTGTTTGGGCTTGGCACTGTGGATTAGCCATTATGTGATGAGTTTTTATTATTATAGTTTCTAAAGTATGAGAGGAAATGAGGTAAATGATTAATGGCAGAATAACTTACGGCAAGATGAAGTTATATGAAGCCATTGAGAAATAGATGGGAATTGCACCCTTCCAAATGAAATTTGGTCCAGCTCCAAAGGTAACAGTCTTATCGAAGATGCCAAAGGATTTATTCATGATTCCAAGTAGAGGGGCTCTAGGTATTCAATCTCAGCAACCATACAATACCTTGTAGCAACAGGAAGCTGCTCAGCCCTGGCATGTGATCCATCCTGTCTCAGAAGGAAGCCCTCTTTGCTTCGGGACTAGCATCATTTTTATACATCAACTCCTTTTCATTTTGACTTTCTAAAGCTGGAGTTCAGTTCACTTCTACTTCGGAGTTCTTCGAAGAGACCAGCTGGATATACTTCAAATAGGGTGATTTGGTTCTGTTTTTTAAGGCTGTGATACAGAAAGTTTGGTGAATTGATGTTGGTCACAGACCCAGGGGAACTAAGTTCTAGTTATTTCTGAGTTAGATTTATAGCGTAAACAGAGGTGACTTCTCCATTTAAAATGCAACCTACTCTGATTTTAGGAGATCGTTGTGTTGTTTTGAGGATCAACTACTACCTAACTAATGTGTCTGAGTGATTACAGATGAAAGAGAGTTCATCTAATCAACTTGATTAATAGAGCTCATAGCCTAATGTCCCACATTCTTAAACATCTGAGATTTAAAAATGTTATAATAAATATGAATTATGTTACTTTTTACAGCACAAGTGAATATTGTGTTTTATGACACATTGCAGCTAACTTATACTGGCTCACAAAAAGACAGCATAAAAAATACCTTGTTTTCTTCTCCAGAGCTCACTGGTCCCATCTTCATCATTAAGACCATCATGAATACTATCATTTTTACTAATAGTATTAACTAATAATAATTGTTGTTATTAGCTCCTGTTGAGTCTGCTCCCACTCATGACGACCTTGTGTATAACTGAACAAAGCACTGCATGGTTCTGGTTCTGTGCCATCTTCATGATTGTTAGTATGTTTCAGCCCATCATTATGGCTGTTGGTCACCAAGCAGCACACATATGTAGTGCCTTCCAGCCCAGGGAACTCATCTTCCAGCACTATAGTGGACAATATTCTGTTGTGATCCGTAAGGTTTTCATTGGCTAATTTTTTAACATATTTCCAGGCCCTTTTTCCTAGTCTGTCTTAGTCTGGAAGCTCTTCTGAAACCGGTCCACCATGAGTGGCCCCGGTGGTATTTGGAACACTGGTTGCATAGTTTCCAAAATCATAGCAACATGCAAGACACCACAGTATGACAGACAGACAGGTGGTTGAATAATAATTAGGGAGAAAACATTTGTTGAGTGTTCTATATACACACATCATTTCCTTTAATCCTCACAAGAGCAATATGAGGAAGATTTTATTATTACCACCATTTTTATGGAAAAATTATGAGCCTGAAATCTCAGGTTAAGAGTTTTGTCCAAGGAGCTCGACTAGGACTTGAATTCCACATTTTGTTTGATGTTATATTGCATTTAGGAAATATTTTGTGGATTATTGTTTTCTGTTGTTAGGTGCTGTTGAGTTGGTTCTAACTCCTAGCCACCCTATGTATGACAGAACGAAACACTGCTTGGTCCTGTGCCATCCTCACAAACCTTGTTATGCTTGAGCCCATTGTTGCAGCCACTGCGTCAATCCATCTCGTTGAGGGTCTTCCTCTTTTTTGCTGACCCTCTACTTCAAGCGTAATGTCCTTCTCCAGGGACTGATCCCTCCTGGCAACATGTCCAAAGTATGTAAGACATAGTCTCAACATCCTTGCTTCTAAGGAACATTCTGGTTATACTTCTTCCAAGACAGATTTGCTTGTTCTTTTGGAAGTCCATGGTATATTCAATATTCTACACCAACACCACAATTCAAAGACGTCAATTATTCTTCAGTCTTCCTTATTCATTGTCCAGCTTTTGCATGCATATGATGCAACTGAAAATGCCACGGCTTGGGTCAGGTGCACCTTAGTCTTCAAGGGGACATCTTTGCTTTTCAACACTTTAAAGAGGTCTTTTGCAGCAGATTTGCCCAATGCAATGCATCCTTTGATTTCTTGACTGCTGCTTCCATGGGTGTTGATTGTAGCTCCAAGTAAAATGAAATTCTTGACAACTTCAATCTTTTCTCCTTTTATTATGATGTTGTGTAATGATCTAGTTGTGAGGAGTTTTGTTTTCTTTATGTTGGGGTGTAATCCATACTGAAGGCTGTGGTCTTTGATCTGCATTAGTAAGTGCTTCAAGTCCTCTTCACTTTCAGCAAGCAATGTTGTGTCATCTGCATAACGCAGGTTGTGAATGAGTCTTTCTCCAGTCCTGATGCCCCATTCTTCTCCATATAGTCTAGCTTCTCAGATTATTTGCTCAGCAAACAGATTGAATAGATATGGTGAAAGGATACAACATTGACACACAGCTTTCCTGACTTAAACCAGACAGTATCCCCTTGTTCTGTTCAAACAACTGCCTCTTGATCTATGTACAGGTTCCTTATGAGCACAATTAAGTGTTCTGGAATTCCCATTCTTTGCAATGTCATCCATAACTTGCTATGATCCACATGGTCGAATGCCTTTGCACAGTCAATAAAACACAGGTAAACATCTTTCTGGTATTCTTCGCTTTCAGCCAGGATCCATCTGACATAAGCAATGATATGTAACCATAACCAGAGGACTGGATCCACATCCTTTTCTGAATCTGGCCTGAATTTCTGGCAGTCTTCTGTTGATATACTTCTGCAAGTGCTTTTGAATGATCTTCAGCAAAATTTTACTTGCGTTTGATATTAATGATATTGTTCGATAATTTCTGCATTCAGTTGGATCACCTTTCTTGGAAATAGGCATAATATGGATCTCTTCCAGTCGGTTGGCCAGATAGCTGTCTTCCTAATTTCTTGGCATAGAAGAGTGAGCACTTCCAGTGCTGCATTCGTTTGTTGAAACATTTCAATTGATACGTCGTCAGTTCCTGGAGCCTTGTTTCTCTCCAATGCCTTCAGTGCAGCTTAGACTTTTTCCTTCAGTAATCGGTTCCTGATCATATGCTACCTCTTGAAATGTCTGAACATCGACCAGTTCTTTTTGGTATAATGCCTCTGTGTATTCTTGCCATCTTCTTTTAATGCTTTATGAGTCATTTAATATTTTCCCCATAGAATCCTTCACTATTGCAACTCGAGATTTGAATTTTTCTTCAGTTCTTTCAGCTTGAGAAATGCCTAGTATGTTCTTTCCTTTTGGTTTTCTCTCTCCAGCTCTTTGCACATGTCATTATAATACTTTAATCTGTCTTCTCGATCCGTCCTTTCAAATCTTCTGTTCAGTTCTTTTACTTCATCATTTATTCCTTATACTTTAGCTACTCGATGTTCAAGAGCACGTTTCAGTCTCTTCTGACATCCATTTTGGTCTTTTCTTTCTTTCCTGTCTTTTTAATGACCTCTTGATTTCTTCATGCGTGATGTCCTTGATGTCATTCCAGAACTCATCTGGTCTTCGGTCATTAGTGTTTAACACTTCAAATCTATTCTTGAGACGGTCTCTAAATTCAGGTGGGATATACTCAAGGTAGTACTTTGGCTCTCATGGACTTGTTCTAATTTTCTTCAGTTTCAGCTTGAACTTGCATATGAGCAATTGATGGTCTGTTCTGCAGTCAGCCCCTTGCCTTGTTCTGACTGATGACATTGAGCTTTTCCATCGTTTCTTTCCACAGATGTAGTCGATTTGATTCCTGTGTATTCCACCTGGTGAGGTCCATGTGTATAGTCACTGTTGATGTTGGTGAAAAAAGGTATTTGCAATGAAGAAGTCATTGGTCTTGCAAAATTCTATCATGCAACCTCTGGTATCATTTCTATCACCAAGGCCGTATTTTGCAACTACCGATCCTTCATTGTTTCCAACTTTCACATTCCAATCACCAGTAATTATTAGAGCATCCTGATTGCATGTTCGATCAATTTCAGACTGCAGAAAACTGGTAAAAACTTCAATTTCTTCATCTTTAGCCTTAGTGGTTGGTGCACAAATTTGAGTAATATTCGTATTAACTGGTCTTCCTTGTAGGCGTATGGACGTTATCCTATCACTGATAGCGTTGTACTTCAGGATAGATCTTGAAATGTTCTTTTTGACGATGAATGCAATGCCATTCTTCTTCAAGTTGTAATTCTCGGCATAGTAGACCATATGATTGTCTGATTCAAAGTGGCCAGTACCAGTCCATTTCAGCTCACTAATGCCTAGGATATTGATCTTTATGCATTCTGTTTCATTTTTGACAATTTCCAATTTTCCTGGATTCATACTTCTGTACGTTCCACGTTCTGATTATTAATGGATGCTTGCCGCTCTTTCTTCTCAGTTTGAGTCGTGCCACACTGGTAAATGAAGGTCCCAAAAGCTTGATTCTATCCACTCACTAAGGTCATCTCTACTCTGAGGAGGCAACTCTTCCCAGGCGTCTTTTGAGTTGCTGTGATGCCGGAAGTCATGCCACCCGTATTCAGATACCAGCAGGGTCACCCATGGCGGACAGGTTTTAGCTGAGCTTTCACACTAAGACAGACTAGGAAGAAGGACCCAGCAGTCTATTTCTGAAAAGAATTAGCCAGTGAAAACCTTATGAATAGTACCGGAACATTGTCTGATATAGTCCTAGAGGATGAGCACCCCCAGGTTGGAAGTCACTCAAAAGAGAACTGGGGAAGAGTTGCCTCTTCAAAGTAGAGATGATTTGGGGGATACTCACTAGAAATATGCTTCTGAAAGCCCCCAAAACTTTCTTTAACTAAGAATTCCCAAAGCAGCTTGAAGAATTTTATAAGAACAGAGCTGCGGCATCTCTCACCACAGCTTCCCACCTACATGATCTCTTTCAGAAGAAAAACTAAAAATGGAATGGTATTTTCCCATCCTGCCCTTCCTGCCTGTCTTCACCCCACCCCCTTTCACTCATGCTGATCCTTAGCAGCAAAATAGATGGGAGCAAGCTTTATGTCCTTTCCTAGGAGAAATTCTTCAAACCAGATAGAAGGATCATTTAGCTTAATCATGTGCTGTGGAGGCAAGTTCAATGGAAAGAGAGATTAAGTAACAACCTAACAAGAACATAAACACCGTATTTGCAAAGCTGATAAACGAGGAGACGTAAAAAGACCCAAAGGACAGACTAGCATTCTCAGAATAAAACTAAAATGTTCTAATCAAACCTTTCAGAAGATGTTACATTTGCCATTAGCTTTTCTTATTCTTATGCAATTTTAAAGAAATAAATTTGCAGCACGGAGTCTGTTTTTAGTTTTCAAAAAGTTGCTATATATTCTCTCCACAGTTTGAACTCTTGTCAGTCCATGGACAGTTTACCCAATATTGCCTTTTAGTCTCACTTCACCGTAAGAGGGAAAACTCTAGCTCAGAATCAGATGCCCTCTAGAGAAAGACTGACTAGACTTTGTTGCGTGTATGTACCAACTGACTTATTTTTTCAATAAAAACCCTCCGTGTTGCTTGGTAGTTATGTATTACCTTCTCTCTAAAGAGCCCAGCGGACCACAGAGATCATTTTCAAAGTGAACCATTGAGTATTGCAGTACCGTGCTGCAGGGGAGCAGGACTCCGATGGGAGGGGAAAGAAGGGTTACAAGAAGTCAGGGGGAGGAGAGATAGGTCAGTAGACAGCTGTCATTCCATGTCCCTTAAAGACACATTGTCTGGCTGTGAATATGAGTGCTTGACAAAAAGGAAATTCAACACTGGGGGGAAGGCTGGTGACTGCCGTAACTCACTGCTTCCTGCGCGTTTAGAGAATTGTGTTATTGTACAAGTGGTTAAATTGATCTCTTAATTACATGCAGCGTGGCCAAGTTATGGCTGTCATGAGAAGCATAAATCTGATCTTTTTGTCATACTCTCAGACAGAGCGTTCTGTTAGGATGGTTTTGCATACAGTTTTGATGTTGAAAAGGAGATATGCGATACAAAGATTTACTTCACCAGTAAATAACTACAGCTATTCTCGACTTGCTGCTAATGATAGTTTTTTGTTTTGTTTTGTTTTTTTAAAAGGGTAAGCTATAACCTGATGGCAGGGTTTGGAAGCAATATATATTGCAGAACTTCTAAATGAAGCTCTCTCCTTTGGATAACTGAATAGCTAGTTCATTTTTATAGTCACTATTACAAAGATTGCTTCAATTAGGACTTCTGAAAATTCATTAGAATATAGGCTTTGGGATTTTTAAAGAAAATAACTATTAAATGTATCAAATAAGTAAGATGTTGGTGTTTGGAGTAAATGCTTCTGCTTAGTTTTATATCAAATAATTGTAATAATGGAATTTCCTTCAGGATAAACCACCACAGGTTCACCCTACAATTTTATTCAGTCTTACCTAGCATGAATATGTTCTGCCCCTATTGTTCTTAATCAAGCATGTGCATAATAGTATATGCAATTAATGCACAATATAAATAGAAGGCATTTGGTCTTTTGCTAAATTACTTTAGACTATCAAAAAAATCAGTATAAGCACATCTGGTCTATTTTGCTGTCAGTTTCCAGTTCCAAAATTACCTATAATCTTGGACCTGTATTTTATGAAGGTGAGAAGTTAGATGTGGAAACCCAGCAAGAGCTAGTTATAAAACTTCTTTAGGCAAAAAAACACAAAAAAACTAGGACATTCCCATTAAGACATAAATGTGAATGTCCTAAATATTTCTTCACATAAACCGCTCTCTACATCTCCCATCAGGACTGAAAACATAACTAAGTGCTCTTTACCTGAGTTTTGATGCTATTAAAATAGATAACTAAAAATATCTCTGGAAGTGTAAACCAGAAAATGGTATTAATGAGGCAAGCTGAGTGTTGAGGACAGGGTGGTAAAGAAACTTCATTGTATACCCAGTTATAGCTATGAATTATGAAGCATGGAAGGGCATCATCTACTTATAAATGAAACCTTTTCAATTGTTATTGGTGACTTTGATGACATTTTTAGATGTATAAACTATATCTTGATAGGGATGAGATTTACTGGGGTTAAAGTTATTCATTATGTCTAAAACCTCGTTAAGTTTTACTTCTCTTTTAGAAGAAGTATATTAAGAATAGTCTTTATTTGGAAAAGAAGAGACACTCAAAGTTAGTGGAAAGTATAGACCTATAATGTCCAATATGGCAGCAAATAGCTGCATGTAGTTTTTGAGCACCTGAAATGTGGTTTGAATCGGGACACGTTGTACATGTAAAATACACAAGAGATTTTAAACACAGTACAAAAGGAAGAATACAAAATATCACATTAACAAAGTTTATATTAATTATATGTTAAAATCATATTTTTAATATATTGAGTTACATAAAAAATATATTATTCAAATGAATTTCACATGTTCCCTTTTTCTTTTTAATGTGGCTACTAGGAAATTTAAAATTACATGTGTGGTTTTCATTCATAGTTCACTTTATTTTTCAGTGTAAACCAGGAGTCAGCAAACTATGACCTATAGGCCAAATCAGGCCCACGGCCTGTTATAAATAAAGTGTTATTGGAACAGGGCTACATCCATTCATTTACATATTGTTGATGTCTGTTTTTACACTAGAATGACAGAGTTGAGTAGTTGAGACATGTGGCCTGTAAAACGTAAAATATTTACTACCTGGGCCTCTCCGGAAAATGATTTTAGACCCTTGGTATAAACTCTGGAGCCCTGGTGCCGCAGGGGTTAAGAGTTCGTCCGCTAACCAAAAGGTCAGCAGTTCGAATCCACCAGCTGCTCCTTGGAAACCCTATGGGGCAGTTCTACTCTGTACTATAGGGTAACTATGAGTTGGAATCGACTTGACGGCAATGGATTTGGTTTTTGATTTGGTATAAACTCTAAGCTTCTAAAGGTAACATTATTTTCAAAAAAGTCTAATATGCATGCTTTTTTTTTAACGGCTTGAAAATTGCAAAAGAGACAGAGATGATATATTTTGGGTAAAATTGTGTTATTCAGTATGTTTCCTTCAAAATCACTTTTACTTCCTAATACTGAAATATGAAACTGATAGAGATTTGCCATAAAACTTCGGATAGGTGAATAAAGATTTAATAACTGCCATGGCAAAGTTCTTGAAGTATCAAAGTGAATGAAACTTATACTTAAGATTTAGCCGTCTAAACGTATTATCTCTGCCATATTGTGTAGGAGTATTTAAGAGAGTCTGTGGAATGCTAGTCTTAACCATAGTTAATAGATGTTATCCAAAACAATGCTATGTGATCAAAGAAATGTGTTTTTTAAGTCTGTTTAACAAAGTTAAATGGGTTGACTATAGAGTTTCTTAGGACTTCTAATATACTAATATGCATTATAAATATCAAGAAAGACAAAGTTTAGTATAGAGTATGTTCCACAATTACTTGACTACAGAATCTTTCTTTTTATTTATTTTTTGTTTGTTTGTTCACAGTGAACTTCATGAGATATGGATAGATGCCACACAATGGCACTTAAAGACTCTAGGGTCTTCTTTGGACTCTAAATTGCCCCCTGAGGTATTTGTTGAACCAATCTCTGAGTAAGACCTTGTAGACCTCAGCAGGAAAGAAAAATGCTTTCTTACAACAAGAAGCTATATATAGCCAGTCTTTCCAACTACATAACAAAATGACAATCTTATCTTGATTGCTATTCAGCACCTATAAGGAAAGTAAAAATATTAACATTTTTTTAAAAAAGGAAAAAGTCTAAAAGATATGCTTTTTACTGAGAATGGACATCTCTCCATTGAAAACAAGCAGAAAGTACTGCCGCCTAGAAGTTCCTTGTTTTGGTCATGGCATATCAGTAAACGAAAATTGAAATAGATAAATGATCCAAACATTAAACCATATAAAAAAAGTCAAAGCTTCTAGATCTGAGGGACTATAATCTTTGATGATTTGACACCTTTTTTCTACTTTCATCAAATTTTTCATTCATTGAAATACTTTCTATATGGTTATTTATTTGTCTGGATTTAAACACTACTGTTGATTTAATATGGTATGTACTTCTCATATTCTCAAAGGAAGTTGATTTCTCTGGCAAGTTCAGTTGGAAAAAAAAATCATACAGCTTTTATCCAAATTAAACATCACATACACAACCGTCTATAGCATTCACAATCTTTCTGAATTCTTCTCTATAAAAACTATTCACCTCCTGCCTAGCTTATTATAAATACTAAATTTCCTTAAAGATAACAATGGTAAGGCAAAGTTACTTATTTATTCAATCATTAAATATGACAGCCAAGTACTGTCCATCGAGTATGAATGAATAAATCCCAGTAGCTATTTTTAAGATGCCTTAAGTCTAAAATAATTGAGCTCAGTCTTTATTTTTACTATAAAGATAGCCCTAGCCTTACAAATAGACCTGTGTTTTATTGACTATGCAAAGGCATTTGACTGTGTGAATCATAACAAATTATGTATAACATTGCAGAGAATGGGAATTCCAGAACACTGAATTGTGCTCATGTAGAACCTATACATAGACCAAGAGGCAGTCGTTCAAACAGATCAAGGGATACTGCATGCTTTAAAATCAGGAAAGGTGTATCATTTCACCACACTTAATCAATCTGTATGCTGAGCAAATAATCTGAGAAGCTGAACTATATGAAGTAGAATGTGGTATCAAGAATGGAAGGAAACTCATTAACATCCTGTGATATGCAGATGAGACAACCTTGCTTGCTGAAAGTGAAGAGGACTTGCAGTACTTACTGAAGAAGATCAAAGACTACAATCTTCAGTATGGAGTACACCTCAACAGAGAAAACAGAAAGCCTCACCACTGGACCAATAAGCAACATCATGATAAATGGAGAAAATATTGAAGTTGTCTCGGATTTCGTTTTACTTGGAGTCACAATCTACACTCACGGAAGCAGCAGTCAAGAAATCAAGTGACATATTACGTTGGTATATCTGCTGCAAAAGATCTCTTTAAAGTGTTAAAAAGCAAATCTGTCACTTTGAGGACTAAGATTTACCTGATTCTTGCCATGGTATTTTCAGTCACTTCACATGCATGTGAAACCTGGACAATGAATAAGGAAGACTGAAGAAGAATTGATCCCTTTGAATTATGATGTTGGTGAAGAATGTTGAATATACCACGGTCTGCCAGAAGAATAAACAAATCTGTCTTGGAAGAAGTACAGCCAGAATGTTCCTTAGAGAGGAGGATGGCAAGACTTCATCTCATATACTTTGGACACGTTATCAGGAGGGACCAGTCCCTGGAGAAGTCCCCCAACAAGATGGATTGACACAATGGTTGCAACAATGGGCCCAAGCAAAACAAAGATTGTGAGGACAGCGCAGGACTGGACAGTGTTTTGTTCTGTTGTACGTAAGATCGCTATGAGTTGGAACCGAGTTGAGGGCACTTAAAAACAACAAACTTACAATAAAAATAATTTGTAAATCAAGCCAAGATTTAAGAATATAATATAAATTCATGAAAGAAATAGAAGGGTGACTAAGCCATTGAGGAGGGCAACTTTGTAAGCTTTCTGTAATTCTGAGCTGACAAAAAGACACAGTGAAATGAATTTTATGTATGTAGGAAGATGGCACAGGACCTAGCAATGTTTCTTTCTGTTGTACATAAGATCGCCATGACTCAGGCAGATAACAACAACAAAAATGCATGTATTTAATTCCTTCTTTATTTACTTGCTTATTCTTGAGAGATAATTCTCCATGGGTATTTACCATTTCAGCACATCTTATGAGCAGAGACATCAACAATAACGGTACTTAACAATAACCATCTAATTCTTCTTATAATCTACTGTTTTCTCCATACGCTACAATTGCCTAACACTTCACATTCAACCTGTACGACTGCATTCACTTCCACCTGTATACCCTCCCAATTCACCACAGGTGAAAATTTTAACAACTGGACTGCCACTTGTACCAAAGGCTGACTGTGTTCCACCTACCAGTAATGATGTGGTCCTCATTGCCAGGTAGGCAGTGAGGGATCCAGGTCCAAACTCTGATTTGTCTCCTGCTTTCTCAGACCACCCCTCCCCGTACCAGATGTCTCAGGTTGAGGTATCCAGAAGCAGATGTTGCATGCAACTGAGATGGGGCTGTATGATATTGATAAGAATAAACACCCGTGACAGGAACGATGAGGAAGCAGGACTGGTCAGAGGAAGAAGCTAAATTCAAATGCAAGCCTGACAAAGCCTGGGATAACCTCAGCCAGTCCAATAGGCAGCTCTGAAATGAGACTTTATACACCTTCCCAGCTCTGTTATGGATGCTGCTATCCCAGTGCATTATTTCCAACTCATAGTGACTCTATAGGACAGAGTAGAACTACCCCATAGGGTTTCCAGGGAGTGCCTGGTGGATTCGAACTGCTGACCGTTTGGTTAGCAGCCGTAGCTCTTAACCACTATGCCTCTAGGGTTTCCATTATTTCCTAGAACAGCAGTAATAAAGAACCATAAATTTGGTGGCATATAAGAACAGAAGTGTATTGTCTCATAGTTCTGGAGGCCAGTAGCCTGAATTCAGAGTGTTGGCAGTGCCACGTTCTCTCAGAAGGCTCTGGGGAAAGCTCCTGCCTTGTCTGTCTCAGCTTCGGGTGGCCCCAGGCGTTTCTTGGATGCAGCTGCATCATAAGGCTTCTTCTTCTCCACTTTTACAGGACACCACTCAGAATAGATTAGGAAGCCCTACTCCTGTATGACCTCATGTTAACTTAACTCCAAAGATTCTATTTCCAAATAAGGTCACCTTCACAGGTACCAAGGATTAGGACTTCAACATGAATTTTTGGGGGACTCATCTCAATCTCTCACACCCAGGAAGTGTGTGAGCTTAGCAAAGGAAGCTCTCAGAAGCTGAGGCAGACCCTGAAGGAACTGGCAACTAGAAGATGTCTGCCCATTCCATGCCCTGCAGCTGGGTAGCAAGTTCTTCTCTGAAGAGAGATCTAGGAGGGCATCTCTATGTCTACCACGGTAACCCCTTATCTACAACACACACACAATAAACCTCAGGAACTGACGACTGAATCCGTAATGAGTCTAGAGTGTCTCCCTCACCCTGGCAGTCTCTCTTTGAGCTCTGTGTAGCATGTTGACTTTCAAAGTGAGAGGTTTTAAATGGCTGTCATTCACTACCTGTTCGACTGAGGAAGAATCAGCAAGGTGATTAGGTTTTTGGCTGAAGATGTGAATAAAGTTGTCCGTGTGGATTGATGTCACCCTGCCGCTATTAGCCAACACGACAGTGATAGCTAACTGCCTTCAGAGTGTCTACTCAAATGCTGCTATTACCATAGGAACAGCCCAGCTCACTCATCATGCCCTGCTCTGGTAGAAACAAGTGCCCCTTATATTTATTAGAAGCCCTGGTGGCACAGTGCTTGGCCACTAACCAAAAAGTTTGGCAGTTTGAACCCACCATCTGCTCCGTGAGAGAAAGATGTTGCAGTCTGCTTCTGTAAAGATTTACAGCGGTGGAAACTGTATGGGACAGTTCTACTTTATCCTATAGGGTCACTATGAGTTAGAACCCACTCGACGGCAACGTGCTTTCTTTTTTTTTTTTTTTAGTATTTATTATACAGTGAAACGTGAGAGCTGGAACTTGACAAGACTACTTTGTTTTTCCTGGTCTCTCAAATTTTCTGCTTTTAACAGAGTGCAGTCTTACTACTTTTCTATTGCTCACTATCAGTGGAAAATATTTGCATTTTCCCTCTCTGACAGGTTTTTGCCTTACACAGGTTCCAGCCTTCACAGATTTTATTGTAATAAGCAGATTCCTTCTAGCAGATTCATCTAGCCAGCTTATTAATTGTCATAAATTTGCTGAAATTCTGAAGGTGTATGTCACGATGCCCTCAAAACTGAGAATCCCTCCTCACCCTGAATACTTTTCCACGCCCACAGCACCACCACACCACCCCTACTTACTCTTGGGTGATGAGGTCAATTCCAACTGCCCTTAGGATCATTATAGGTGATTTCTAGGAGTAGAAGTTCTATTCAGGGAGGCTGGATTTTGCTGGCATTGAGATTACTTTCTAAGGCAATCCTCTGATTCTTTGAGATGCCGCAAAATGGCTGGAGGTTTCATGGAAGCCCAAGTAGGACAGAGGGTCTATCCAAATTTGAGAAGAAAAATCAAAGTCTGAGAATTGGATGGAGCCTTAGGGATCATCTGGTCCAAATCCTATTATGTTAAACTGAGACCGGAAAGGTTAAGTAACTTGTCCAAGTTCTCATAGCTGGTAGGTGGCTGAGCTGGGGTTCATATCTGCATCTATTATGATTTCAAAGTATAGGCACTTTCATGAGTAGCCACACTCATTGGCTTTGAGCAATTAATTCTCTAGGATTCTCTTTTCTAATCTAGAAAATATATGATAACACCGAATTCACTGTGCATTAGTGAGGAGGACATGACAGCATATAGAAAGTACGGAGCTAAGCACCTGGCACAGGATTCCAGCTCTGCAAGAGGTTACTGAGTTTTGCAGCAGTAGCTGAAGCAGTGACAGCAGTGGTTCCGTTGTAGGGGAATTTGCAAGAGAAACCTTGCCTGAAATCCAGGCATTAACGCACAGCTGAATGCTCCTTCCAATAAACTGTGTTTTAATTTCCTCAAATAGAATTCATTATTTGTGAAAGATTGTTTGGATAGTTTGGCAAAATGCAGTTTGGACTTACTGTTTTTATTAAAAGCTTACATGTAATATTTTCCTACGCATCATCAGTGGCTGCCTTTTTGAAAAAAAAAGAACAAAAGAAACAATACACATACACATTTGGATTCTATTTCCATATCTCTAGATGACTAACCACCTTATCTGCTGCAAGTCATTTTGATCTTAGGAACCTTAAATTCCTCATGTATAAGAAAGGGATAAAATGCTTCCCCACTCAAAGTAAAGGATCATTGTAGGGATTAACATTTTAAAATGAATGTGAACATACCATTTAATCTTAATGTGTTTCACTTTCTACTCCAAATACAAGTGTCTTATCTGCTAGCCGTCCGCTGGCAGAGCGGCTGAGAGTGGTTTGAAGTTACACAGACAAAGGTTATAACTTAGTCTTTGATTCTTATGGGATCTGGGGCAACTCCCTTACTGGTCTAAGCCTCGGTGTCCACGAACATTTCATAGAGTTATTTTTCAAATGAAAATAGATAAAGTACATAAAGTGCCTGGCACACAGTACATTTAAGAAATTGTAGCTATTATAATTATTTTTAGTAGGCTTGAGAACAAAGTGTCACGAAATCTTTAGTTATATCAGAGTCTTAACGCTCTTAGCTGCATTCAGTGAAGAGTAAAATTGTCTTTTTTTTTTTCATTCCCAGATTCTATGCAATGCCTACAAGTATTTGCTGGGCTCAGAGACATCAATATATGTGATTCTTAAGTTTTCAGGGCACCATGACATACACCTGCAGAATTTCAGCAAATTTATGACAATTAATAAGGGGGCTAGTTGGATCTGTTAGAAGGAATCTGCTTATTACAGCAAAATCTGTGAAAGCCGGAACCTGTGTAAGGCAGAAACCTGTCAGAGAAGGAAAACTCAAATATTTTCCACTGATAGTGAGTGATAGAAAAGTAGTAAGACTATTATCTCCCATACTCCATCCGCTATATCTCCCCGAGTCCAACAACTCCCCCGACTTTTTCTTTACTGGCTTTAAGCTTCATTTTTTGCTAAATGGGCTACAGGAAGCCCTGAATGGAGGTCAAGAAGCCAAATAAAATTAATGTAAGATCATTGATCATTGAGTGAATTCTTTCATTTCTGCTTTTGATAAGACTCATAATGCAGCATAGAATTTACAAAGCTTAAAAAGCTAGGCTTTTTGTTATTAACACATGGCTGCTTGAATTTAGTGAACTTTCTCCCTGATTGTGGGAATGGATTTAGAGTCATTGGAATCTCTCATAGCAAGAAAGAATTGTATGCATATTTTAAAAATAAACTATAAAATAGAAAATTCTTCCAAAAATATATCATATTCCAAATTTCAAAAGCAACCTCCAAAGCCAATTCTTAGTATAGTGAAGAGGGCTTGAGTTTTCAAGTTTAGGGTTATAATTGAATCCCATTTCAACTACACATGGATGTGTGACCTTGTGCAATTTACAAAATCTTTCTGAGTATCTTTAATGACATAAGAATCATAATATTTACTTTAAAGGGCTTTCAGGAGGATCAAATGGGATGACACATATAAAGTGTCTCCTTTATTAGAGGCATAACAAAGACCCTAATGTTTGTTGCTTCCATTCCTTAAAGAGACAAGTAAAATCTAATTTCTGATTCTTCATTTCCTAGTGGATGAGAACCAAAGGGTGCTATTTGTGTTGGAGAGAATTATACTCTTGGGTGACCTGGAGGAAAAAAGGGAGCTGTGTTTCCCTTCCATTTAGACATGCCATGCCCGGAATCACTGGACAAATCTATTTTGAAAGAGAAACTTTCATACCTGAGCCACAGCCCAGAAATTATGGCACCACTTCTGGGAAGTTTTGAAAATACTTTGAACTTATTTTTTGAAGTTGTTTTGCATTCCATATTGCTGGGCCCCTCTGCACATCCATGACTTGGCTGAAGCTGATGCTGGCTGTGCCAACATGTTTTCAACTTGATCAAGGCATAGAGCCCTGAAAATTTCATGAGATTCTGTTTTTGTGAGATTTCCAGATTTATACCAAGCCCTACAGATCCCAGAGGAATGTAGAGCTCTGGAAAAAAAAAAAAGAGAGAGAGAGAGTCTACCAATGCGAAGATACAACAATTGACATGTTTAATTTAGGATGAATTAAAGGCAGATTGGGAGCATAACTTCTTATTTCACCTTTGGTAGAGAAAAACTTTTATTGTTTTACAGGGTTGTCTTTCAGAATTTAACAATAGCAGACAGTTCATAGAAGCTGGAACAGAATCATGCCTGGCAACACCAATAAAGATTTGGAACCAACTCCTGGGTCCATCTAAACTAGTTACATGTTCTCTTGGATTAATTAAAAATTTGCCTCCTATCATGCCTTTCATAACAGAGGCCTATTCTAAGTGTATAGACTTGGTAGTTTCCTAGTAATTGTCAGATAGCATTAAAAGATGCACAGTTCCTTATTTCTCCTAATCGCCTATCTTTTCAATTCAGTGGTATACAACATTTTCAACCATCAATAATAATACAGTTTACTGTTTCCTCTCATCATTCACACTTATGGAATGATCTTGTCTATTCAACTACATTGTTTATGCAACAGCTGATCCATTTCCTCTTTTTTTAATCAGACATAAAAGAATCATTCATAGTTTTTATACAGCATGAGGCATCCACCAGATCACATTTATCTGATACAATCTCAGGCAAAAGGAAAGACACAGGGTGCTTTAGTTAACCCAGTGCAGCAGTATTGTGGGGAAAATATTCAGCTTTTGGCAATATCAAAAAAACAAAACAAAACAAAACAAAAACTTAGAATCCTGCTACAGATTGAATTGTGTCTTCCAAAAAGATATATTGAAGTCCTAACTCTTACCCATGAATGAGCCTCTTTGGAAATAGGGTCTTTGAAGATGTTATTAGTTAACAAGAGCCATACCAGAGTAGGATGTCCCTAATCCTATATGAATATGACTGGTGTCCTTAGAAAAGAGAAGATACAAAGAGATTGGGATACAGAGGAAGGACACTATGCGATACAACAACTGCAAGAGAAAAATTTCAGGGAGCCACCAGAAGCTAGGAGAGAGAGACAGTGAAGTGTTCCTCAGAGCCCTCACACAACCCTGACTCGGACTTCTAGCCTCTGAACTGCAAGAAAATAAATTTTTGTACTTCAATGTCATCTACATTGTGGTATTGTGTATGGCAAACCTAAGAAACTAACGCAAACCTCTTTATTGGTTTATAGTGAGGGTTTCCAGGATGAAAGCCATTCTTTTATTCATTCATTCATTCATCCATTCACCCAAAAATTGGGGGACATGTATGATGTACGAGGTGCCAAATGTAGATACAATACACTCAATATTTGATGTCTTTGTCAAGACAGATCTAAACAGAATGATTGAGGAATGTATCTTAATAAAAGTATTCAAAAAAAGGATTCATTTTTCATGAAAATAAAACATGCTTCTTTGATTCAGTAAACATATCTAACAATATGTATATGCTGCTGATTTTTGGCATTGATTTCTCCAAGTCCTATATCCTACATGGAAAGAATTTAAAGGATAATAATTTGTTCACAAGTGTTTTTTCAAAACAAAAATTTGGAACTGTCAGTAAAAGACTGGTATGGGTCAGTTTAGTTTCACATTAAGCCAAGTAAGGCAGATATCAACATAAGAGACACTTATTCTGCTGTACTTGTGTTTGCCATGATCACTTTATTCAATTCTCATGTCAACATGCTGTCAATATACATCAGATTAAACAATAAAGGGGATATGGAATGGGTGATGTGTTTCTAGAAGGTTGATTTTCCAAGGAACATTAGAAAGGTATTAAGCCCTCTTCCATAGGCATTGATTGACATCTGGCCTTGAGAACCTGAGACACAAGACCCTAACTTCCAACATGAGCAGCCAGCATGGTCACTTGGAAGAAGGCCAAGATTTGGAGAAAACAAACTGTATTTGAGTCCCAACTCCATTGATTATTAGCTTCATGACTTTGGGCAAGTCATTCAAACATTCTGAGCCTCAGATCCCTTGTATCTAAAATAGGGATAATACAAATATTCATCATATCACAGTCTCAGACTCAGAGTATTAGAAGCATTATGATGTGGCTATCAACCAAGGAGAGGCTTGCTTTAAGAAAATGAGTTTTCATACAAGTCCCTGAGGGAGGAAAGAATTAATGGAAAGATGGTGGAAGCCACATTAATCAGGATAAATAACACCAGGTGCTGAAACAGGTAAATTCTGAAATCTCAGGGGCTTAACACAATATAATTGTATGGCTCCCTCATGCCACACACCAAACAGTCTATGGATTGAGAGGAAGAGAGATTCTGTTCTGAATAGTATTACTGGTCTCTAGAAGCAAGGAATCCTGTAAAGGATCCTCTGCATTTGGCTGGTCAGTGAGCAAAAAGAGAGTGAGCAAAAGATCTCATGGGGAGTTTGGTACCAGGCATGAAAGTGAAATATAACCAATTTTACTCATGTTCCACTTCTTAGAACTAATTGTACAGAACCACCAAGATACAAGGCCTCTTTGAAATGCAGTCTTCTTTTGTGCCCATCAGAATATGGAAAAAAAAAACAATGTGAATACATACAAAAGACTTATCACAGAATTATTTCTAAGGACAAAAAAGTTATACAGAGTTAAGTGTCTTAAATCATGGATCGTAGAGAATTGTTCTTATCCTATGTCCCTAGATGCCTAGCTGTTGATTACAATAGCAACAGGAGTCTTCAAGTTATTATCTAATGAAGACATGTGCTTACTAATTAAAAAAAAAAAAAAGGAAAAAAGCACAGGTTAGTTAAATATCAAACATCTCATTAAACAGGGCTATTTAATATCATTTGAAAATTACTGCTTTTACAACATACTCAGTTGTATCTATGTGTGATTAATGCAAAATTAGAGAGTTACTGATATTGTTTTTATACACGTATGTTTGGTGAGAAAAATCTTTCAGATACAGAGTCCCTTGACAAAAGTACTAAATGACGTGTAAAGGGGTGATGAATAATATATCTATTGTGAAAAATCAAATTCAATCTTTCACTCTATCTGAAGTCTTCAAAAGTTGGTTGAAACTGTCGACAGATCTTCAGCATTGACCAACTTCAATCAGGGAAGCAGTCATGTTCTTACTCACCATGATCTAAACACTGGCCATATGACCCATGTTCCAAAGCCACCCAAATCAATGAACTCACTTGTAGGTTCTAAAAATGAGGCTCGGCAATTCACAACCCAGTCCAATTCGATCTCTTCATTTTGTCAGGATGAATTCAAAGTCCTCATTTTATAGAAGAAAAACAGAAGTGGAAAATAGAAAAGAGCCTTCCAGGTTAGAAGAAAAAAATGACTTCTGACTTTCTAGACAGAGTTTTTCCATACCACATGAAGCATGTATAAGTCTCAGGAATGCCGTTCATCGTTCATTGGTCAACATGATATCTAAACTCCAGAACCAGAGAGTTATGACTCTTATCACCTTTTCAGAAATATGAGTAGATAACAAATGAAAAAAATAAGGAAAGAAACAAAATGCCAAGGACAAGAGGGCAAAGAGAGTATGTTTGTTGTAATCACAATGCAGACTTATTTCTACTGTCTCCCTTTAGAGATTCCCTCTTCAATAAAGTTGACTAAACATGTCTATGTTCTTTCCATGACAGTATTCCTTCTCCTTTAGAAATAGAGGTGGGTCATGAGCCTCCTGTAAAGTAGAAATTGCAAAGCAGAGATTCAAACACCATTAGACGTATTTTTTACTTGTTTTTATTTTATTTTTGGGCCACATTCAAATTAGTCATCAGGAGATTTCAGAGGAAAAATCTTAGATTTCTAGATTTTGTTGAAAAATGGGATGATCTGACAACTCTAGGTCAGCACTTCTGGAACCGACAGGCAGGTGTTATTTTTTACATGGGGCATGTACTCTACAGAGTTATCCTCTACCTGGCCTAATCTACTAATGTGTCACTTTGTTGGCACCTGGAGGCATCTGAATTTGTGACTCTGTCCAAGACATTGCAAAGTGCAATTCACAGATCTGGGGGTTGAAAACTTGATGCTTTACTTTCTATCTCTGTGGCCTTTTATACAAGTAAATTTAACTCTCAGCGTCCTCATCTGCAAAATACATGTGATTATTTTTATTGTTTAGAGTTGTTGATTTGATTACATTAAAAACATGTGTAAGACCTTACACATATTCTGGTTCATCAGAAAAGCTTCATAAGTAAACTCTGTCCCCTTCCAGGATTTCCCTGTTCAATCTGTAAATATCTGAGAAAAAAAATCTGAGAATTGATTAAGTTGCTGCAATTTTCAAAGTGCTTCTCAACGTTTTAGCAATTTCTCAGTTATAATTGGCTGTAGATTATTCATCATAAATATATAAACATATATATATACACATACACACACACACAAAAAAAAAAAAAAAACATTGTTGTTGTGTTTTTTATTTCAACTCATAGCAACCCTATAAGACAGAGTAGAACTGCCCCAAAGGGTTTCCAAGGCTATAATCTTTAGGGAAGCAGACTGCTGCATCTTTCTCCCACGGAGCAGTTGGTGAATTTTCAACTGCCAATGTTTTGGCTAGTAGCTGAATGCTTAACCATATATATATATACGTATATATATATAAAATTGCCATCAAGTTGATTCTGACTCATAGTAACCCTATAGGACAGAGTAGAACTACTGCATAGGGTTTCCAAGGAGCATCTGGTGGATTTGAACTGCCGCCCTTTTGGTTAGCAGCCATAGCTCTTAACCACTACACCACCAGGGTTTTCTAATCATATATACACAGGCTCAAATTTAATAATAATAACATTATTATTATTTATAATGCCAACATTTATAAATTACATGTAGTGCGTCAGAAACTTTAATTCTTATGTAAATCTATGAGGTAGTTGGAAAATGTTACTTCCCTAAATATTAAATAGCATGCCCATCATGTCTCCAGTAAATGAAGAGAATTCAAGCTTTCTGCCTCCAAAACCAATGCTCTTGGTTATATTACTTGAGTATACATTAACTAGCATTTTCATATCATAGAAGCAGAGGACATAGGATTGAGTTTCAGGATGCCTCATTTATAGTGTTGCCACTAATTCAAGATTGTCCTGCATTAGCTTATTGTGAAATTCCTTGATCCTTAAGAGACTTGTTTTTTACCCTTTTTGATCAAACGCCCATTATCATTTAGTTTACTATTTCCTGAAGACGATGTCCGTGAGCCCTACTGGGATATATAAGATGATTTTAGGTAGCAAAATAAAACATTTTAAAATGTTAAATGATGTTTTTATGTGTACTAGAAAATAAATAAATAATGTATTAATTCTGATGTTACTATTACTCTTCCACTGGGGTGGGGGGGAAGCTTGAGTATTGAGTTAAATTTCACCTAACATGGGGAGGAATCCCATAGGTAAAAGAATGAAAGATCTGCACTTGGATATAACAAGAGTTATACTGGATTATTATCTAACATATAATGATTCAGATACACCAGGCTAGGGGGTTGACATCTGACTTATCTACTATCACATTTAAAGCTTTAATTCTTAGCTGCTGCAGGTGCTAACACAAAGGTGCGTCACATATTCAACACTCAGGCACTAATGACCAAGCTGTCATTGTTTTAGTTTCTCAGTTGAAAGCATATTTCTCTCATGGCCTTTTTCTGGTCAGTGCTTCTTTAAACTGAGAATGTTACCTGCATAACACACCTGTTTCTGCCAGGAGACAGGTGGCTTAGAAAGGCAAATGGGCTTAGTTCATATGACATTTTGTTAAATAATGAATAATGCAAAACAAAATCCTTAATGGCTCATGAAGCCTCACTAATAAGGCAGATGTCCTCCATACAATTCCTTGGGGCCTAATATGCAAATATTGATGTGCTTATAATCACTGGACCCTTGTTCCAGTAATTATTTCTATCTTCAATTATTCCCCATAAGAAATCCATTCTCAGCTAAGAAATCTGATCCACAGAATATAGCTCACATCAAAGGTTTAATGGCCTCATCTTCAATAAATTGAATTCAATCTCTTTTAAGCAGTAATGATTCTTCAGAAGGAGCAACAGATAATAAGACTATGGCAATAGAACAGTTAGTGATGATTCTTACACACTGAAAGTTAATATCGTGGCTAATTGGTCATTGCTACCTATTCTTTTAGACATATTGAATATGTCCCCTCATAAATATCTCAATTCTAGCTCAGTTGCTTCAAGAGAAAGTCTTTATTGGCAGTATAATACATCATAAAACTATACAATCAGGCACCATCTTTCAACTTAGACAATCCTAAAGAACATATCAGGCCACAATGTCTAATAAAAAAGTAGCAAAGTTCCTACTCAGTGACACTAAATCCAGAAAAAAAAAAAAAGACTATCAGAATATCAACTTTCTTGTCTCTTGCCAGTCTGAGTCCTGAGCATTTTTCTTTTTCATTTTGCTTTTATTTTCTCTCAATTTTCCAGTGGTTTCTGAATTATGTCCCAATAAAAGCTTTCTCTTCATTATGTTACCTAGTAATAAAATATAAATTGTTTGTATAATGAAAAAAAGAAACAGTCAAAAAGAGGACTTGGAAGTAGCAATTGAAAGGTTGGACTCTGGCAATGATGTGTAGGTTTGCTGCCATCTATAGGCTTCCAGTAGCTTTTATGGACAAAACGAACCTTGAAGACCAGGCTCACCACATTATTAATATAGGGATCGGATGTTTCCTGACATTTAAGAATCCTGGGAGTTTCCGGAGAATGTATAGTCAGTATCCCTTTACTTAAATTCTCTCTATGTAATAGTATACATTTTTGCTTGGTATGAAAATGTGAGTTGAAATTACAAATTTAAAGTAATATTAGGATAGGCTATTCTGTTTAACTAAACACATGTTTTCTGTTAGTGGACTATCAGTAAATAGTAAAATAAAATAAAGCAGAAGTAGAAATGAAATGTAAGGACAGACCCATGTCTGTCTGTAACTTGAGATCTATTTGGAAGTTGTACATCAGTTAGTCTTCGCCATTCTATAACCTCTATTCAGTAATATATTTTCCTTACCTTTCTATACCATCTTTTTTCCTAAAAATATGAATCGTATTTAGTGTCTATGATGTTGTTATCGTTGTTGTGTGCCGTCCAGTAGATTCCTATTCATAGTGATCCTATAGGACAGAATGGAAGCATCTCTAGCCACTAAATAATACACAAATTTTCAAAACATTTCTTTGAAATGCTCTATAGAAATTTAATTACAGAATTTTTCTTTGGGCCATAAATATTCAAGCCTCTGTAAATTGAGGTTTTGACAAGAGCGCTGACTCCTACTAACTTTTGCAAAGCCTTCATCCCTCAGCACTCTTCTCCGTCTGCACTTAAGAACCTATGTGGGGTCCTGTGCAGAGCACCCCTGGGGTAATGCCTGCCAAACAGAAGGCCAGCTTGGACCTGGCCCAGGTAGCATTTCTTCAAATATGCAAAATGCAACTTACTTGGACAGGGAAGTGCTACAGGTTCTGCTAGAGGCCTGCCAAGGAGACCAGCAGCCACTACCACCACAGGTGGCTTCTCAAATGTCCAGGAGTCTGTAAAATGAGGAGTGTTAGGAAAAGAAAGAAGCTTTTTCCTTCTACCAGCAGAATGTCTGCTCTACAACCTACTTTGGTAACATTTAAATCAGAAATACTTACGTTCAAATCCTGGCACACCATTGAAGAAATTGGTCTCTGCAGCCATGGCTGGAGTACAAAGCTTCCAATTGCTTCTCTTCTGACAGATACAACCTTTGCCTCAGGCTAGGCGAGTAGCTCTAACTGTGCCCTGACAGCTGAGGGGCTGAGGTGTGTGCATACCTTTGTGTGTGTATAGGGAGTCAATGCCCATCGGGCCATTTATAACCAATAGGGTGGGAGCAAATTGATAAGTGCTTCCCCTTTTCATCCTGGGAAACAGCTCTAAACTGCATTTCTTAAGGTTTCTCGGAAGATTCAGGAAGCCTCAGGCACCAGTAGCCCCTAGGAGTAGCTGGTAGATGGATAACATCTTCCTTTCTCTTTCCCTCCTTCTCTGTTTTACTCCTCTGGCCTGTATTTCTGTCTCCTGGGATCATATTCCCAAATAAACTGCCTACATGTAAACTTTTGTTTCAGGGTTTGTTTTTGGGAGATTTGTCTCTGAGACTTCATCAAGAATTTGGCATCAAACTCTTCAGACAGGGATTGGGCTGGACTCTGGGATATAAAGTGATACTCATGAGGAGTGTGTCTCTTAGCTCAAGTAGATACAAGAGACTAAACGTGCAGCATCTGTCCGCAGGTGAGATGGGAAGGCAGAGAGGGTTAGGAGCTGGTTGAATGGACATGGGGAATCAGGGGTGGAAAGGAGTGTGCTGTCACAGTGTGGGGAGAGCAATTAGGGTCACATAACAATGTATGTATAAATTTTTGTATGGGAGACTAACTTGAAATGTAAACTTCGTTTAAACTACAACCATAAAAAAGAATTTGGTATCAAAATGGTCTAGACTGTAATGAAGTAAATTGAACATTTTTTCTCTGTTTTACACCTTTATGTTCTAATGCTGAGTGTGTATCATATCATAGAGTGACTGTATGGTTATCAGAGAAATTATGACAAAGTTTAAAAACAAAAAAGTTAGGCTCTCTCTTTATGCTGAGATTGTGCTAAACCATATAAACCTGACCCTAAAAATTCAGAGCTTGGACAACCAATCAGACATCAGCCCTGCTAAGTGACATCCAGCCTTCTGTGTGCAACCCATTGTGACTAGAAAAAAATGATGGCATGCAGCTCATCATATTGTGAGAATCCAGTGCTTTTCCTGTAGCTTTTATAGAAATTGAAAAAAAAAAAACTGTTAAAAAAATAAACTCAGTAAAACTAAAAATACTCAAGTGTTTATGCACCTCCATCCTCACCACTTTCTCTCCCACAAAATAAAGGCAATCGATGCCATCCACAGGACTAAATCCATGAATATTGTGGTAGAATGAATCAGAACTCCTAGTTCAGGCATGCCCACTAATGCTGCTTCCAGAGAGAGGCTCCCCAGTGTCTCTCTGCAGCCTAAGAGCTGCTCCCAAGCAACTGGCCACTTCTCTAACATGCTTTGTAATGATAAAAATGACAACAATAATATTAATAATGTCAATGAAAGTTTTCCATGTGTCAAGCACTAAGGTTTTACATAATTAGGGAAAACAAAACAAAACATCTATGATGGCTATCATTCACTCCCCTCCCATCACCACCCATGAGAGAATATAAGGCCCCTCAGAAATGGTGAGCAGATCCCCAAGGTCACCAAGATGGGAAATGGTGAGTCAGCATTTAAACAAAGGTATTTCTGATTTTAATGTTACCAAATTAGGCTGAAGAGCAGACATCCTGTAGATAGAAAAAAAGAATTCTCTCTTGTCCTAACACTCCTCTTTGTACAGATCTGTAGACACTTGAGAAGTGGAAAAGGAAGAGTCAATCCCAAAAGGCACCTTGGAGGTAGTCAGTCTCCTCACAATCAGATGCCCTTTTCCTTCCATCCCACCTTACCTTCCTCAAGTAGTGGAAATCAGGAAGTGGTAGAGTCCTGCCTGTTATTGGTGGGGTGGGGTTAAGGAGACATTCCAATTTTCCTCTGTTACAGACTGAATAGCTTCTTCTCAAAATATGTGTTGAAATCCTAACCTCTGTACCTGTAAATCTGACCCAGTTTGAAATTAGGAGATTTTCATTTGTTATGTTAATGAGGTTATACCATAGTAGAGTGGATCCTAAACCTAATCACTTCTGAGTTGTAAAATGACTAAAATCAACACAGAGACATACGTAAGGGGGAAGACAGACACCATAAGAGGATTGTCTACAAGCCAAGGAGCCAAGAAGCCAAGGAACACTCAGGGCCACCAACAAGGAAGGTATTGACATGGCCGAGACCCTGAGTTGGATTTTAACCTCCAGAACTGTGAGCAAATAAATTTCTGTTCTTTAAAGCCACTCATTTGTGGTATTTGCGTTACAGCAGCACTAGGAATTAAGGTACCTTCTAGTCACTCTTCTGTCCCTTGCACAGTGATACCACATTTTTCAGAAAGCTTCCTCCTCCCCTCTGGTATGGAGTTCTGCTAAAACTGGATCTCACTAATTAGCAGGTCCAGGCAGTCTCTTTGGATCTCACACAGCACAAGGCTCAGCTCTGAGCTTAGCCATCCACTCAGCCCAGCTTGTAGGCCCTTCTGGGTCACCATAGCAACAGCACACAGGCAAGGGCCTCCTTGCCCACAGTGTTGCCAATTAAAATGGGAGAGGGATGAGCTTGAGTGACAGTGTGTGGTCATCCCAGCCACATTTAGACATCAGTGTGAGTAACTCCGTAGCCACACAAGCAAATGAATCTCTGCTCCCCATCTTTTGCTCCTACCATAAAGAAAAACTCCATAATTTATAGTAGTTTTCCAACTTTAAATAAAGTACACCATATCCTGACATATTTTTATTCACAGCATCTAACATGTGGTCCTAAGAATTTTCATATTAAAAAGGAGATTCTGATACAGATAATCTGAAGACTATCTATGAGAAACACTGATTTACAGAAGTGTTCATTGGAAACTCCAAATCTTATGGTATTATAGGTGCAGAGAAAATTCCAGAAACAGCAAATGTGACCAGATGTTTCTTTTAAAGGTAAAAAAGCTTTAATAAGCAGTCAGCAATTTTTCTCTCGTCCTTGTTACATGGCCAGTACAGTACTATTGACCCCAAGCTTAAGAATAGTCTCCTCAAGAAAGTATGAGTTAGAAAATTTTGTAATGCATATAAAACTAATAGAGGCTGAATACAGAATAAATTATGATTGTATGATGAATTCGATGGTAAATGTAGATGAGGATCTATGAGTTCTGGAATGCTCCATGGAGTATTCATGGAAGAGCCCTGAGGATGGGAGACCACAGGTAAAATTCCAGGTAGCAGTGGATGGGACTGCCCCCATGGTATAGTGACATGTGGAAGTGATGGGTTGGACAATCAGAATCAAGTTTGTGAAAATTCTCTTATATTATGCCATATAATTCTTTCCTTAGCTCTCTGCTGGCCTATTTTATTTGATGTCTCAGGAAGGACCTAGATAAAGTGTGCCTCTCAATAGGACAGATGTTAGCTACAAAGTAATCAGGATGCAAAAAAGACTGGAAAATGACCTGAGTTTCGTAAAATAAATGTAAATTCTTACTCTTGGGACCAAGAACTTCTATTGATAGTCTCGCTCAATTTCTAAGTTGTTTTTCTTTATAAGAAATTTTAGCTACTAATATTTTCTGCCCTGTAGAATGATTAGTGTATGAAAAGTAAATTTAACTGTAAATAAATTCTAATTTGTGAAGCTTGCTCTGGTATCAAAACTTATATAATTTTACTATTTTAGTACCAAAAACTCAAGTCATTGGATCCAAAACTGCCTAAGTAGTGAGAAGCCCAGTCCCTAGAAATGAAAGAAGAAAACAATGATTATTTTTTGCTTTATTTCATCCACTACATACAATTATTAAAAAAAAAAAGTGTTTTATAGATAAATGTATACAGCCATGATTAATGCTTTTTAATGAATATAATGAATTCTTAACCCAAGTAAGCCATGAGGAGTCATATATTAGATAAAGTTTGCTAAATAAAAACTGTTGCTGTCTAGTTGATTCTGACTCATGGTGACCCTATGTGTGCCAGTAGAAATGGGCCCCATAGGGTTGTCAGTGACTGATTTTTTGGAAGTAAGTCACCAGACCTTTCTTCAGAGATGTCTCGGGGTAGACTCAAACTTTCACCCTTTTGTTAGCAGCCAAGTGCATTAACTGTTTGCACCAACAGGGACTACAAAGTTACAATAGCTACAAATAAATTGCACCAAGATTCCAGTGGCTTGATTCAGTAAAGGCTTCTCTCTCTCTCTTTCTCGTATAATTGACCTGTGCCGGTAGGTGTTCTTGGTCAGTGGGGGTGGCTGCTCTCGAGGTGAAGCTTTGAAGCTTTGAGGATAAAAGTTCCTTCCATTCTTTACCTCCCTGTTTGTTCCCTGGAGACTCAATGTTCTTTGCATCTCCTCACTGTGACAGAAAGTGACATGGAGAAGACACACCTAGTTCAAAAGCACTTTGGCCTGGAAATGATATACATCTTGTCCACACTCACTTTATATAGATATAAACTAGATACTTAGTCCCACCTCCATGCAAAGAAGGGTGGGAAATTGTCCTGTGTAGTCACTTTACAGTGAAAACTATAGAAATGGGAGCACAAATGTTAATGTACAACCATCTCTGTCTCCAATCTTAAGTTAATTCTATAGCCAGGATGGTAGACAATGATCTCAGTGATTCACATGCAATAGAATAAAAAACACCTTATGAAAAATATTCGAAATAAAACAAAATACAAAAAATGCAAATTCTGATCATTTTAGGGCTGGAAAGCTATTCTATTTTCATCTTGTGCAAAGAATTTGAATTTACATAATGGGTCTTGTCCCTTTTGGTGACAAGCCCTTTTTTTTCTTCCAAAAGATTATTTCCCTTAAATTATAAATATAGACTACGGATTCGTACTTGTATAAGAGCAGAGTATCTGGGAAAATTTGTTGCCATGACAATGTAACCCACATTATTAATAATTTTTACTTATTTCCTCTTTTCAAATAGGTAAAGTATGAGAAAAGCTTAAAATAACCATAAAACACCATAAAACTAGGAAATTTTTATTAGGATCGTAATTAGTCGTATTTCCACAACTTGAAAATGATTAGAGATAAAGGAAACAAAATTTCCCTGTAGTCAGTTTAGATACACACTGATTTTATTTTAGACAAAATACCCTATTTACAACCTTGAGTAATATGTTCCTGCACTTATGTGGAATAATAGTTTCATGCTTAGGATGCTCTCTATATATCAAATATGTTAAGTATGCATATTTTATTTTAAATAAGGAAAGGGAAAGTTAAATATAATAGCAATGGTGACAGTATTCAGCACACTAATAATGTGTCCAATTTACCCCAAGAATCTGGGAGAAGTGCTGTTAATTTCAGGTTTATTAATATAATAAAATATTCCTATCTATACATGGTTCCTCTGTACTAAATCACATTATTTCTGTCCCATTCTGTGATTCTAGAATGCTAGGAGAATTACAATTTCAACTGCTTACCTATTTTAAAAAAATGTTAAATTTCTTAACAGTATATTAATGCTTGCTGTTGTTAGGTGCAATTAAGTCTGTGCAACAGAACTGAACACTGCCCAGTCCTGCACCATCCTCACAATCATTGCTATGATTGAGCCCATTGTTGCAGCTACAGTGTCAATCCATCTTGTTGAGGGTCTTCCTCTTTTTCTCTAGCCCTCTACTTTACCAAGCATGATGTCCTTCTCCAGGGACTGATCCCTCCTGATAGCATGTCCAAAGTATGTGAGACTCAGTCTAGCCATCCTTGCTTCTATGGAGAATTCTGGTTGTACTTCTTCCAAGACAGATTTGTTCATTCTTTTGGCAGTCCATGGTATAGTCAATATTCTCCCCCTTGTGTCTGTCAGTTTGTCATACTGCGGGGTCTTGCGTGTTGCTGTGATGCTGGAAGCTATGCCACCGGTATTCAAATACAAGCAGGGTCACCCATGGCGGACAGGTTTCAGCTGAGCTTCCAGACTAACACAGACTAGGAAGAAGGACCTGGCAGTCTACTTCTGAAAAGAATTAGCCAGTGAAAATCCTATCAAAAGTAGCTGAACATTGTTTGATATAGTGCCAGAAGATGAACCCCTCAGGTTGAAAGGCACTCAAAAAACAAGTGGGGAAGAGCTGCCTCCTGAAAGTAGAGTCGACCTTAATGATGTGGATAGAGAGAAGCTTTTGGGACCTTCTTTTGCTGATGTGGCACAACTCAAAATGAGAAGAAACAGCTGCAAACATCCATTAATAATCGGAACATGGAATGTACGGAGTAGGAATCTAGGAAAATTGGAAATTGTCAAAAGTGAAACTGAACACATAAACATTGATATCCTAGGCATTAGTGAGCTGAAATGGACTGGTGTTGGCTATTTAAGACCTGACAAACACACAGTCTACTCTGGCAGGAATGATAACTTGAAATGGAATGACGTTGCGTGCATTGTCAAAAAGAACATTTCAAGATCTATTCTGAAGAACAACGCTGTCAGTGATAGGATAATATTCACACGCCTACAAGGAAGACCAGTTAATACGACTATTATTCAAATTTATGCACCGACCGCTAAGGCCAAAGATGAAGAAATTGAAAATTTTTGCCGACTTCTGCAGTCTGAAATTGATAGAACATGCAATCAGTATGCATTGATAATTATTGGAGATTGGAATGTGAAAGTTGGAAACAAAGAAGAAGAATCTGTAGTTGGAAAATATGGCCTTGGTGACAGAAACGATGCCGGAGATCACAGGATAGAATTTTGCCAGACCGACTTTTTCATTGCAAATATCTTTTTCACCAACATTAACGGTGACTATACATGTGGACCTCGCCAGATGGAAAACACAGGAATCGAGATATTAATGCTACCAGAACAAAAAATTTCATCTTGTTGCCTACCTTCCCCTTCCATATTTGACTTCCACTTTCCTTTCCACGGGTATTGTTATTGTAATCTGTACTTTGTTTCTAATTCAAAGGAGTAAGAATGGAGAAAGAACCATTCTTCTCACTGGCTCCCTCATTTCCAAATCTGTTCTCATTATTTCTTGGAGCTGTTGGACATAACTCATGCAGTAAAATGGCATTTGGCATTCCCTAAGTTTTGGGGTGAAACCCTGGTGGCATAGTGGTTAAGAGCTATGGCTGCTAACCAAAAGATCGGCAGTTTGAATCCACCAGGCGCTCCTTGGAAGCCGCATGAGGCAGTTCTACTCTGGCCTATAGGGTCACTACGAGTTGCAATCAGCTCGACGGCAATGGGTTTTTTTTTTTTTTTTTTTAATCTTTGGGAATACCTTTCCTTTACAATGTTAATAGATATTATATACATATTTTTTTTCTATCAAGTGTTTAGGAAAGAGAATTTTATACAAAGTTAAATAATCTTGTGCTTTTCTTTATTTTCTTAGTAGTAGGACTTCATATCATGCTTTGTTGAGTATCAGCGAAAAAGAGAAGGAACCTCAATGAGATGGATGGACACATTGGCTGCAACAATGGGCTCAAACATAGCAAGGATTTTAAGGATGGTGCAGGACCCAGCGATGTTTTGTTCTGTTATACATAGGGTCGTTACGAGTCGGAACTGACTGGACATCAGCTAACAACAACAGGACTTCACATAGCTTGTAATTACCGATATGCCTTCTGACCCTACAAAAGAAGGAACAGAATCTATATATATACGTGTGTATATATATATACACATGTATATATATGTATATGTGTGTGTGTGTATATATATATATGTATATATATATGTGTGTGTGTATATGTATATGTATATATATATATATAGGGGTTTCCCAAATTTGTTTATAATGGAATCTTTCTTCCCAATTTGAGCCCTATTTTTAACCTGACACTGTTCTCTACCTCACTTCCTTTTATTTATGGCTTCAATATTTACTTCAGTAACCCATAAAATCCAGTTGACTAAAACATACTGTGCCCCATATAGAAAGCAATCTTTGTTAGGGTAGAACAACAAAGAATATGACACATTCTTCCCACTAAATTTCAAGTTTCAACATAGCTTCTTTGCTTCACGGACTATAATTTTGAAGGGCAAGAAATTATCCTTCCGGTAACAGTTTGCAGTAAAAATAAAAAACAAGACAAAACTATGTCTCTCTGATGTCCAGCCCATCAAACAATTGGGAAGAAACACTGAGTAATAAATGGGAAACTATCCTTCCCAGAAGCCTTTTATTTTAACAGCTATTTTTTTAGATCATTTAAGACTTATAGAATAGATTCAAAAAATAGTGCAGAGAATTCCCATAGACTCTACAGTTAACTTCCCCTTATGCAACCGTAGAACATTTGTCAAAACTAAGAAATGGACTTGAGACGATCTTATTAATTAAAGGACAAAACTCGCTCAGATTTCATCAGTTTCTCCGCTAAGGCCCTCCTTTTCTTCAAGGAGTGAATCTATGATCCAACATTGTATTTCATTTTCACATCTCCTGTCCTTGGAATCAACTCAACGGCAATAGGAGAGAGAGGAACAATCATCTGAGTGGTGCAAATGGTTAATGCGCTTGACTGCTAACTCAAAGGTTATCAATTGAATCCAATTAGAGGTTCCTCAAAAGAGAGGCCTAGCAATCTACTTCCAAAAAATCAGCCATTGTAAACCATATGGAGCACAGTTCTGTTCTGACACACATGGGGTCACCATGAGTCAGAGTTAACTTGCTGGCAACTGGAGGTACTGGTGTAATCTGTGCCAGTTCTTTGGACTTTCATTGTCTTGCATGATTTTGACACTTCTGAGAAGTATTGGTCAATTATTTTGTAGAATGCACCTCAGTGTGGGTTATTCTGATGGTTTCTCTTGATTATGTAGAATTTATCCATTATTAGGAAGGACAAAGGGAAGATGTGCCCTTCTCATTGCATCATATTAGGTAGTACATGGTGTTAAATACATTACTAAACCAAAAAAACAAACCTGTTGCCACTGAGTCAATTCCTACTCATAGAGACTCTATAAAACAGGGTAGAGCTGCCCTACAGGGCTTCCAAGGAGCAGCTGGTGGATTCGAACTTCTGACCTTTTGGTTAGCAGCAAAATGCTTAGCCAGCAGGGCCCCAATATACATTATTAGTGATGTTAAACTTGATCACTTGGTAAGGTATCTGCCGGGGTTCCCCACTGCAAACTTAATAATTTTTCTTGTTTATTATTAAATATCTTGGGGAAGATACTTTGAGACTATGCAAATGTTATTGACTGAATTATGTCCCTCCTCCCCAGAATATGTATTGAAGTCCTGGTCCCTGTTATCTGTGGACATGATCTTGTTTGGAAATAGATTTTTTTCTTTTTTTATGTTAATGAGGGCACACCAGTTTAGGGTGGCTCCTCAAGTTAATCATTTCTGAGTTATAAAAAGAACAGTATAGACACAGAAACACGTGCATGAGGGAGGACAGACACCAAGGAACTCCCAGGACTACCAAGAAGGAAGGACCCCCTGCCAGAGGTGGTGTCTTGATTTAGACTTGTAGTCTCCTGAACTGTGATCAAATAAATTTCTGTTATTTAAAGCCACCCACCTGTGGTATTTCTATATGGCAGTACTAGGTAACTAAGAGAGAAAATATCTCTTTTTCTACTTACACTTTTGCCCTCTCATTTTAACATTCACTGGTGGTTCTTGTCTATGGAAATAATTGATATGGCTATGATTTTCTATCTTTTCCAGTTCTTCCACAATTATTAATTGGAATTCTTCTATAGGGAAGAGTTGTTACTTCTTCCTTATTGATTTATTCAGTTCTTTATTTATATCAACATGAATTCACAGGTATTTATTTTGTTCTTTGAGTTATAATCCAATACTATAGTTATTTATTATGTTGTTCGAGTTGTCCCAACCAGAAGATTTTAATAAGCATTAATTAAAAGCACTTATGTCATCCTTTATAGAGTGTTTTAGAGCTTTGCATTTGTAATGGACCAAGTTCAGTGAGGTGGGTGGTAGGGATGGAAAATGATTTGTTCTGGAAGCCCCTCTTCTGTTTTGGTTGAATAGTGTGCATACTGGGGAGAGAACTGCATGCATTCTCTCATTGTGTTTTCTTGTGCTCTCCCCTGTTCCTATTGAAAAATGGAGCCAGATATGCTGACATCCCCCCATTGCCTCACCACCCCCGCCACACCCCAATCCCAGCAAAGGTCATTCTCAACAGTTGCTGCTTTATGTACATAATGATTATTTGGCTTAAGACTTGCTTACTGTTGAACGCTGGTTCTCTATGAGACCGTATGAAAGGTTCTCTTCTCTGGATACAGCATTTGTCCTACTTTCCGCAATTGTGTGCTCTATCTAACTAAGTAAATGGACATGGTTATAAGGACAAATAGCCTTTACTTGCTCATTCCAAATACCTTCTCCCATCCATCACAGAGAGGAAGAGTCTCATTTAAACGAGGACTTTTCTTGGCTGCCAAGTAATTGTGTGCTCCAAAACATGCATTCCCAGTTAATTTTAGAGCTGGGAGTCATCAGTGATATCACAAATTTAGCTAATCCTACTAAAGCAGCCTTTTGAGAAGAGATGGTTGTATTGATTTAAATCCAGGAAGCAAGACTCAGTCCCTTTTCCTTTTTTTCTCTTTATCGTTTATAGATTTCATGTAATTTGTCATCCTTCTAGATAGAAATATGAAAAGGAAAACATATCAATTTGTAAAAAAGTAACTTTATCAAATGAGTAGTTTGATCAGTGGTGCCTTGCTCTACTGAAACAGGAACAATTATACGTGTGAGGCTGTATTATTAAGACTACAGGTATTAACTTTTAAATCCCCTAACAACCCTATGACAAATATTCTATCATACACTCATTTACAGATGAGGAAATGGAGAGACCCAAGAATTAGGCCACTTGCCTGTGGTCATACTTCATGAGATTGAGCTCAGGCTGGCTTCAGAAATTGCACTGACCACCTAGGGAATCTCACATCTCAACTTTATCAGCTAAACAACCTTGGCAAATTTCTTCTCTGAACCTGTTATTTGTGAAATGAGGATAACGTAAAAACTTTCCCAGGTTTTACCAAGTACTGGCAATAATGTATGTTTAAAAGAGCCTAGTATAGTAACCACCACATTGTAGATTCTCATCTCAATAAGCAGTATACATTTCATGTCTGCACACTTAACCACTAACTTATATTTCCTAATAATCAATATAAGATTGTTGTATTTTTTCCTGAATATTTTTGCTTGTATTTCCTTAGCCTCTCCCTGCTTGTCTTAGTCATCTAGTGCTGCCATAACAGAAATACCACACGTGGATGGTTTTAACGAAGAGAAATTTATTTCCTCACAGTCAAAGTAGGCTAAAAGTCCAAATTCAGGGTGTCAGCTCCAGGGGAAGGCTTTCTCTCTCGGCCTTCTCATCAGTGTTCCCCCAGACTAGGAGCTTCTCGGCACAGGGACCCAGGTCCAAAGGATGCGCTCTCTCCCGGCACGGCTTTCTTGATGGTATGAGGTCCCCCTGTCTCTCTGCTCACTTCTGTCTTTTATATCTCAAGAGATTGCCTCAGGACACAATCCAGTCTTGTAGATCAGGTCCTGCCTTACTAGCACAACTGCCACCCATCCTCCCTCATTAACATCATAGAGGCAGGTTTACAACATACAGGAAAATCACACAGTACCAGGAATCATGGCCTAGCCAAACTGATACACACATTTTTGGGGGGACGTAATTCAATCCATGACACTGCTCCTAACAAAGCCCTCACTTATTAAACTTAATAACAATAACTATTATAATAAGAAGAAAGAGGACAAGAAGAGAGAAGGAGAAAACACTCATTTTTGTATTAAAAAAAAAACAACCTGTTGCCATCAAGTTTATTTTGACTCAAGACGACCCTATAGGACAGAGTAGAACTGTCCCATAGGGTTTTCATAGAACAGCTGGTGGTGGCAAAAGCTTAACCACTGCACCACCAGAGCTCCATCTTTTTTTTTTTTTTTTTTGTATAGCACTTGCTAAATATCTGTTCTAAGTACTTTATGTATATTAATTCATTTAATCATTATGAAATTCTTGAGTTAGATACTATTATTATTGTCAACTGATAGAAAAGGCAACTAAGACACAAAGATGTCAAGTAACTTGTGAACCATCATACACTAGTAGGCAACAAGACTAGGCTTTGAACGCAAGAAGGCTGGTTCTAAAGTTTGTGCTACTGACCACAAAAAAAAAAAAAAAATAATTTTCAACTACTATCACTGAATAAATTATTTGAGATGTGCATTGACAGTGCTGAGAGAAAGAGACTCAGGAAGTAAGTAAGGCATCATGGAGGAGGTGAGCTGTCACCTGGCCTTAGAAAGATGAACAGAGAAGAATCCAATTCAGCATAGGTTGCAGGTAGGAGCCACAACACACTCAAATGTTGTATTGAAGGAACCGTGGGAAGTTGGAAGTGGCTGGAGTTTAAAGTACCTGGTGAAAGAAGGTGCTGGGAGTGGGAAGGTAGAACAAGTGGCAATACAGAAGCAGATAGGTTTCAGCAGATCTTAAAAGGCCATGGTGATGGTTAATTTTATGTGTCACGTTGGCTGTGGTTGTTGTTGGGTGCAGCTGATTTGACTTCAACTCGTAGTGACCCCATGTGACAGAGTAGAACTGTCTCATAGGGTTTTCTTGACTGTAATCTTTACAGGAACGAATCTCCAGGTCTTTCTCCCACAGAGTCACTGGGTAGGGTCGCACCACCAACTTTTCAGTTAGCAGCCGAGCACTTAACCATTGTGCCACCAGGGCTACTTTCGACTTTGCTAGACTGTACCAAAACAAACAAAAGTCCCTAATACAATCATCTGCTGTCACGGTAATTCTGACTCAAGACAACCCCATGTGTTGAAGAGTAGAACTGCTCCATAGGGTTTTCATGGCTGTGACCTTCAGAAGCAGATCACCAGGACTTTCTTCCAAGGCACCTCCAGGTGGACTCAAATCACCAACTTTTCAATTAGTAGTCCAGCACTTAATTGTTTGCACCCCTTAGAGAATCCTATATATGTACTATATTATGTTGTTGTTAAGTGCCATCGAGTGGGTTCCGACTGATAGTGAACCTGTAGGACAGAGTAGAACTGCCCCATAGGGTTTCCAAGGAGTGGCTGATGGATTTGAACTGCTGACCTTTTGATTAGCAGCTGAGCTCTAAACCACTACATCACCAGGGCTCCACTACATTATATATCTCTGTATTTATCCCATTGGATCTGTTTCTCTGGAGAACTCTGATACAGTCATGTAGCAGAATTTAGATTGTACTCTTTGATAAATAGAAATTACTGCTAGCTTATGAAGAGATATCCAATAGAAACAGACCTGGGCTGCATATCAGTACACATATGCTTTGTCCTGGTTTGGCCATAAACAAGCTGTGATAATGGATGCAGCGGCCCTCCTTTCTGGACTTCAGTTACCCATCTGCAAAGTGAAGACCTAGGCTCATATTATTTCTAGGATCCCTTCCATCCCTGAACAAGTATCTATTTCCATAATTATCACACTTGTGGCCTTTGTATAGGAAATGGTCTGAAACACAGAGGGAAATAAAAAGCACCACTGGATCCCAACCAAAGATACTAGGAACTTTCTAGGTAATTGGAAGCATCCGTCATAGTGCATCAGCATTTACTGCTCCAGGGGTTGGGATTCTGCTGCTGTTGCACAGACTTGAACATCTCGGTTCTGCCCAAGATTTATCCCTTGCATTTCTGCAAATTGTTATCCTAATGCTTATGGGGATCAAGTTTCATAACTGCAAACCACTCTATCAGAGAGCCATTTGGCCCATAGTGCCTCTATTCTTGGAGCAAGATGTTTTATTTCGCCCTCAAGGTTCTCTTGGGAAGAAGGAAGGAGGGAGTTGCTCTGTGCCTGAATGTTTAATGCAGATTTTAAAACTGGAGGAGGAAAAAGAAACTGTCACGCTTTATCGGTGTATATATTTTCTTACTAGCTACATCCATTCCTTCCCTGAGATGCCCTTATGCAATATATATGATGACCAAATATTTGTTTTTCATCTAGCAAATATTTAATGAACCCTTTTAGAGAACATTCACAACTAAGCACACACATGCACGCAGACACATATACACGTGCACTCATGCACACACCCACATACATGTGCACACACATGCACTAATGCACTGGTTTAGGGCCAGATATAAAACTTCCTGTTTTACAGGGACAATAACGTAACTGAAATTTATCCCATATATGTACCTCCGGGGTCGGGTGCTTTTTCCTCTGAGGTCGTGTGTAAATAGGCATCTGCAAAATCAAAATGTGTTTGAGACTTCCTCTGCTCCCTTCACTGTCTGCTCTTTCTTCTAGAAAAATCAGCCAGAAAGTGAGAAAATACTAGAGGGTGCCAAGAAAAATTTCTTCCTGTTCAATTCCCGTGAATTTGAGAGCAATCATTAAGAAGGTCTCCTTCCTTGGGACCCCAGGTTCGCAGAGCCAAGGTTAAAGGTGAGCTTATACATGCAGTCATTTTACAGGATCCAAGCCTCAGCATCCTGGCTGGCCTGGCGTAGCTGTTCTGAACACTTCTTTGGGGAAGGCACAAGGACTCTGATACCGTATCTCCTATTTCACACACAATGCACATTAGCATGTTTTTTCTGGTGATTCTACTGTTTCCATAACTTTGGTCATATTTTTAAAATTTGCCTGTTTCCTCTTTAGTCCTTTGTGTGACTTTCTGCTCAATAAGTGATGGAGACCTATACTCACAAAGTTCTTCTGTGGGTCACCTTCCATTTCCTTGAGTTCTCTATCTTCCGTTCTGGAGTCCTTTGCTTTTGTACCTCATATGTTTGTTATATCTTTGCCTGTCTCCTTCCCAGAAAACTATGACTTCCTCCAGGGCAAGGATTACACTTGATGCCAGTTTTGTGTCTAAAGCATCAAGAGTGTTGGCATCTAGAAAGTTCTCAAAGTATACTGTCTGCCTATAGATACAAATAAATGACTGAGGAGATGGATGAATTGATGACCAATACTCAAAATTTTGGATTTTCCCAGTCCTGAAGAAGAAATTTAGCTATATTCACTTTGATACCTTGTACCTAGTTTTTTCTCTCCTTTTATAAGGGGTTAGTGATGGGCTCAGAAGAATGTAAGTCTTTCTCCCCAGCAGGAAATAGATGCCCAGCGATAGAACTATGCCTACCCTCAGAATTTTGCTTCATAGGGAATTAGATCATCACTCATTCCATTTAATTTTCTTTGCATCTTTTTGCACATCTAAATCAGGGAGCTGATTTAGAAAATGAGGGGAAAATATCATGCTTAGATCTTGCTCTGAAATTTACTCTTCTCTTTCTGGTAAGGACATTTTCTCAGCAAACATGGGACTTAGTGTGTGGCTGAAGCATATGTCGCTATACTGACAGCTAGAAATCTGAACGAGCAGGATGGAAACAGCCAAAGTAACTGTGTGGGAGGGAAGGGTCTGCAACCATCTATTTTACCCAATTCCCTTTCCAAAACTTGCAAAGACATTTTCCCATGTCAGGAGCAAAGAATCTTCTAGGAGCTTGATGGTAAGAATACTGCCAAGCCCTTCTCTCAAGTTGACATTTACATTTTTAATAAGCATACCAGGTTGTTCTCATGCAGGAAGTCCCATTTTAGTCTTGGATAAACTCCATTCTTTAGCATGCTATCTTAGTTTCCTGGTGCTGCTGTAACAGAAATACCACAAGGGGGTGGCTTTAAAGAACAGACATTTATTTTCTCACATTTCTGGAGGCTAAAAGTTCAAATCAGGGTTTCAGCTGTGTTGATCCCTTTCTTGTCCGTAGCCTCAGATGTTCCCTGATTCCTTGGCTTGTCAACAATTGTCACTTGGTGTCTTTCTTCCCCATGTGCGCTTATCTCCATGTGTAATCTGCTCTTTGTACAACTCAAAAGTGTTTAGCTTTAGGACACAGCCTACACTTGTATGACACTGTGCCACCAAGGCTCTAACAAAACATTAGGTGATTACATTACATTAGATTACATCCACAGGTATAGGGGTTAGGATTCCAGCACACATTTTTGTGGCAGGGGGCATGATTCAATCCACAACACATTGAAACTAAAACCAAATCCATTGCCATCAAGTCGATTCTAGCTCAGCTCCTTCCATAACATATAAAGAGAAAAATCACCAGCTTTCCTTGGTCTCAAATATCTTCATTTCAATTCTTTAACCACTTTCATCAGGGACAATCCTCTTCAGAACTTATTGCCCTTCAATTCCTCCTTCATCTTGATAAGCCCTTTCTCTTCCTAAATACCATTTCCCAAACCTCTAATCTACATCCCATTCTAGTCCCAGATTCTTGAAGAAATCACGTAACTCTTCATATCATCATTACAAAAGTATTATTTCTAACTTTCGTGTCTTAGTGTTTTATTTTTCTTTCTTATTCTTTTCTATGGAAGCTTTTCCAAATATTCCTAATTTTCCTCAGTTCCTAACCAGTCCTTTTCACTGAACTTAAACTTGATTCTCATTATTTCCAAGAACATAGCTTCTCAAGTTTGAACTGCCTCACTTTCTCCTTTCTTTTCTTTCGCCTTCAAACAGACACATTTGGTAAACTGGCTAATATCTCTCCCTTTCAGATACTCATATTATATATAAGCTCTCAAACGTTTCTGAGGAAAATTTGTCTTCTCCTTTAAAAGCAACTCCTTGATCTAGAGCTTAAATAACATCACATTCTGCCTTTGCCAGAAATCTCTTCTATAAATTTTGCCCCTTTCGCTTGCATTTTACCTTTTCTCTTTCCTCTCATCCTTTTAAATATGCTCACCACCCCCACTTAAAAAGAAAGAAAACAAATATTTTATTCTACTTATATATTTTGCCCTCCCTTCAATACTAATCATTTTAAATGAACTATGCTTGCATTCTCCGTTTCTCTTCCCAGCCATTCCTTAACCCTCTGCTTCACTCTCTCAACCACACTTCTTTCTATTGAAGTAGACAATAATAACTGGAGTGCTGAATGCAACAACCTCACTGAAGAACGTGTGCTATTTGAACTCTCTACAGCTTGAAACTCTCATGTCTCTTAGACCTCCATGATATTACCGGTTCTCTCCTTTCTCTTTGACCATTCCTTCACGTGGCGGAGACTGCTGGAACTCCATCATATACAAATACACCTTTTCTTCCTGGGCACACAGCCTCCCTGCAGTTCCATGTTGCCATGTGATTGAGTTCTGGCAACGGAACGTGAACAGAAGTTATATGAGCTACTTCTAGGTCCGTAACAAAACCTCCCTTACTCTCTTCTCTTGAATATCTGCATGAAGAGCTTTCTGATGACTAAAGAAGGGTAACGTCACAAAAAGAAAAGAGGATGTGGTCCGGAGTGACGCACGGAAGCAGATTGTCCCTACTGACCTGCATTGGATTGTGTCGTAAGCAAGCATTTAACTCTTTTGTATGGAGTTACCAATAAATTTAATAACATTTACAAGGACCTGATTGTTGCAGTTTTTTATTTCTTTCCTCTGATTCTACTCTATAAATTTGGATTTGGTTTATGGTCTTGCCTTTAACTTTCTTCTCAGTATTTTTACATGTTATCCCTGAGAAAGTTCCTTTTTTCTCATCTTTTCAACCCCCTAGTCTCTATCTCCATCTAGTCTTACATCTTTCACATTTACATTATCCTCTGGCCACTGAATTTCAATATCTAGTTCTACAAGCATCTTAAATTTAACACGATCAAAGCAGAATACATTGTCATCTGTGCTCACACTCTTCCCCAAGGAGGGAAAAAAAGAATCCATAAAAACACACAAAAGGTTAGATACACTGATTAAGGGATGTATACATAAAAATCTATTTTTAAAAAGAATAGCAAACATTTACTGTAGAATCTAGGTAGTCAGTAGTGTGGGCGTTCTCTAGACAATTTCAACATTTGTGTATGTTTGAAAATTTTCATAAGAAAATGCTAGAAAATAAATAGGAAAAACCAAAGGAAAAGAAAACATCTCTTCTTATTATTCTTGAATAATTGTTCATAATCGGTAGACCAAAAAAATGCTTCACTTTCCCTGACACATTAGGGTCACTAAATGGCAAATATGACTGAATTATCTTCCTGTGTCCTACGGTGGCTCTTCCTGAATATATGCTGCGGGGGGTCACTCTCCCCTCTGCTGCCCTGTGGACACTAGTGCTTAGAGGTCAAAAATGTTTTTGGAACTTCATACATTTCGTATATTAATACATTAGGACTTACTGAGGAGTACTGGATGAAAACAAAAAAAAAAAAAAAGAAACAAACCTTGGTTTACCCCCATTTCCAAATTTATTTGAACATGAAATCCAGGTATCATATAACATCTGTTAATACCTAGTCTATACTATGGAAAACACCAATCTTGAGTTAAAGAAAACTTCTCATCATTCCCTGAACATGAAGTGTTCTCTCTCACCATTGGCCCTAGACAGTACTACTTCCTTTCCCTGGAATGCCCTCACCCTCATCTCTTCCTGGTTAATGCATACTCATCTGTAATCAAGTCTTTGGATTCTGGTTCTGCCACTTGCTAGCTTGTAACTCTGGAATAATTATTTAAACTCTCTGCATTTTTTTTCCTAATCTCTGAAAATGGGAATAATATTTGCCTGACCAGGTGATAGTGAAATTTAATGAGATAATCTTCTTCAAAGTGGCAAGCACGTAGTCGATAATAAATATACTTCCATTTCATTTTACTTCTAGGGAGGCAGTGTAGTAAGAATTAAATGAGATTGACAAAGCACAGAGTGATCCTCTTAACTGGCTAAATACTTTTTAAAATGTCCTTCCTTGGTGGTAGAGTGTCCTTCTATAATCAACTGTACTGATAGTCATGCTTCTCGGTTAAAATATCAGTCTAAACCATGAAACTTCAAGGAATAAAATCCTCTATTAGTCTTCATTTTTCTCCTAATTTAACTCTTTACTGACTATGGTTTAATGGTATACCAACCACTCTTTATGTCTCTGGACCTCCTAGATAGTACTTATGCTCTTTCTAAAACATTTAGCTTCAAGGTGGGTCCCTTTTGAAATGTGTGAAGCTCAGCAGACAGGAGTTGGAGCCTCATTGTTATGTAGGTTGGCATTCTATTAGGTGATGCTTCCTGGATGTGTTAGTTTTGTAAACTTTTGCCTTTTTTCCCTTTATTTCTGTGAGATAAGGCTTGCAAGCATAATTATATCTTTCCTGTGTGATACTTAAGGACCCCAGGGTTTGTTTTGGTTTTTCTGTCATATTTGGAAAACCAGAGGTTCTCCATGTAACCTAATGGAAAGGTGCCTGCAATAAAATTCTCTATTTAGCTCTTATTGGTATATTGTCATAGCATAGATCAGTGACACCAGAGTGCTATTTGCCTTATTGGTGGCTTGTATTACCAAATCATATTTCTCAAAATCCATATTATCAACCAAAAGTTTAAACACACTCAGTTAGTAAGCATGCATCCCAATACCGCAAACACACGCTATCAAAATAAATAAATAAATAAATAAAAATTTGGTAACAAAAAGGTTTAATGCAGATGAATCAATGCTTACAAGCACTTTTGTGATGACCGAGGAGGGTTACTGATGTGCTGAAATACTGATTATCTCTAACCTCAGAGCCTGAGGTGGCCTAATACCCAGGCTGGTGACTTCAACTAGTCTCTTCTATTTGCTCCAAGACGTTATACTAATATTACCATTTTCTATGTCTGCCATTAATGAAAAAGTTTGAGAAACATTGTGGTCGCCAAGCAGAACTAGTTCTACTTCTCAGATTCACTGTGCCATACATTCCCTCCAGGTCTTTGAACTTTTTGTTCCCTCTGCTTAAAAAATCTTTTCTTTTATTAATCCACCACAGGTTGCCTAACCCCTGCTCAGCCATCAGTTCTTCTCTTTGGCATTGTTTCATCAGTTCTTCTCTTTGGCATTGTTTCTTCCGGTAGGCTTCCCTTATGGTCCCCATGCCACCTCATAAGGATGTATTCGGTGCCTTTTCCATCAGCTCCCTAACACCTTGCCCTTGACTCTGTTCTGATCTTCCCTACAATGTTCTCTAACTCTTCAGTATCTGATTTACCTCTCCATCACACCCAGAGCAACTTGAGGGCAGGGTTGATCTGCTTCATGTTGTATCCCTAGCACTTGGCCCAGCGCCTGCCATGTGACAGGTACTCAAGCAGTACTTGTTCAAATAAAAAAAAAAAAAAATGAATAAATAGAAATAATAGAAAAGTAGAAAAAAAATAATTACTACCTGTTATGGATCAAATTGTGTCCCCCAAAAACACATGTTGTAAATCCTAACCCTGATACCTGTGAATGTAATCCCATTTAAAATAGGGGGTTCTTTGTTATGTTAATGAGGCCATATCAGTGTGGGATGTGTTTTAAACCAATCACTTTTGAGATATAAAAGGAGCAGATTAGTCACAGAAGCAAGGAAGTACAAATGAGGAAATATAGATACCACGTGGACATCACCAAGGAACCAAGGAAGAGAAGCTGAAAGGGACGAGACTCTTCCCCTAGAGCAGACGAGAGAGGCTTCCCCTGGAGCCAGCACCTTGAATTCAGACTTCTTGCCTCCTACATTGTAAGAAAATAATTTTCTGTTCTTTAAAGCTATCCATTTATGCTATTTTGGTTATAGCAGGACTAGATAATTAAGATAGCATAGTAACCTATTTGGGGGTCCATCTAGACCAGGGGTCACAAACTTCTTCTCTATAGGACTAGATAATAAACAATTTAGTCTTTTCAGGCCATATGGGCTCTGTTGCAACTACTCAACTCTGCCATTGCAGCATGAAAAAATCCATAGCAATACATAAACAAATGTACATGTCTGTCTTAAAACTTTATTTAAAAATACATGTGGTTGGTTAGACTGGCTCACAGTATGTCATTTGTCTACTCCTGTTCTAGATGAAAGACTCTCAGTTGATGAATGGAACAGGCTGGTTGTATTGTTTCTGCATAAGCTGTTATCATCAACCCCAAATCAGTTTCTATAGTCACACTTTTCAGGAGGCCTGAAAGACTCATTGATATTACTCTCAATTGTCACACTAGAGTACATGCCAAGCAATAGATGTCATTTGGATAATTTTTCCATACAAGCCTACAAGGCAAAAAACTGTTCACTGCATAAATAAAAACACAGACAGGAAGCAAGACAGGGAATTGGGTGAACTGTGTTAGTTCCACAACTGGGATCTTAGACCAGGACCCTCTGCCTCAGTTGACCCTGTAATACTGTCTGAAGCTATCCTGCTAAGAAAATATGTGTGCAGTAGAAATTAGTCCAACACTCTGGGACCCCTCAGAGTGAAAAACCAAAAAACCAAACCCGTTACTGTCACATCGATTCCGACTCATAGCGACCCTACAGGACAGACTAGAACTGTTCCATAGGGGTTCCAAAGAGCGGCTGGTGGATTTGAACTGCCAGTCAGAATCCTGCCAATATTTTTGGTTAGAGCCAGAGCTCTTAACCACTGTGCCACCAGGGCTCCCTCAGAGTAATAAAGGATATAAAAAAGGATCTGCCAGTTAAGAGAGAGATTTCTTTGGAAAGAAATATTAAGATATTGTGAGCACTCTCCTTTGCAGGGAAGCGGACTCTTGCTAGTTTCTAACCCTAAGCCAAGTGCACACGTGTGTGAGTGTAGTGGGGATAGTGGGGTAAAGGATTTAGAAGGGAACACTCAGATCTTTCCAATATACGTTTTCTGCATTAGGAAGACACAGAGAACAAAAACTTAACTCAGATATAATGAAAAAGGTAAACAAAACAGTGAACCTAGTTCTGACTCCCACCTGGGAATCAAATGGCACCCAGATTCACTACTTGGGAGACAGAACCAGGGGGCTGTGTGGTGCTGGGACCCGTGCCCTCTGAGAGTTGGTGAAGCAGGGGACCTCAAAGTGTTTCTTGTTTACCTGAAGTCAAATGTAGGCGCTACTTCTGAGGGAGCTAGTGTGGAATTCTCTTTGGATCATGTCCATAGGACCTGAGAAGGCAAGGGAGATGAGCAGAAACCAGCTGGAGAAGTACCACAGAACTCCAGCTGAGAAAGGGAGCTGCAGCAGAGAGGGTCTTTTCAGGGAACTATCCAAGAGCACATGAAGGCACTCTGAGAGAAAGAGGCAGTTTTACTAATCTGCATGGCCCAGAGAGGATGAGCCATACTCTGTAAGCCACATGCACTTACTTCTCCTCCTCCCAGCCCATTCAACACAGACACTTAGAAAGACATTAGAGGGAACAAATGGAAACTCGAAAGGGAGTTAGAAGGTGAGCAGAGAAGAGAAGATGGAGAAGTCACTAGTGGCTCCTGATTTAGACCAGATCCATTCTGAGCTGGAGAAGGAGATATATAACCTTATATCAAGTTTAAACTGTGGATGTTCCAACTCTGCTTTGAGACTGTTAGAACTATAGTCTATCATGAGTAGGTCATCATTGTAATACTAAGTAAGAACCATTTGGGACCAACTTAGGGTAGAAGTAGAAGTCTTCTATCACTGCCATGAGTTGTTATTGTTAGTTGCCATCAAGGCAGTTCCAACTCATGGCTACCTCATGTGCAAAGTAGAACTGCTCCAGAGGGTTTCTAAGGCTGTGACCTTTTGGAAGCAGATCACCAGGCCTTACTTCCGAGGTGCCTCAGGGTGGGTTTGAATCACCAATCTTTTGGTTAGTAATCCAGTACTTACCACCCAAGGACCCCTGCCATGAGCATCACTGTTGAAAGCAAACCCCTGTGTGCCTCCTGAGGGTGAAAAACAGCTTGTACCTGTCTCAGGGTGGTGGTCAACACGCAGTAGCTAGCTCTGCCTAGAACACCAGGAGTAAGCCAACACCAAGAAAGCAAGATAAGGCAATGGGTATTGAGACGGCAATTTACTTCAATTAATGTATGGACAGGACTTAAGGGTGTTGGAAAAAGCCATGAGATCTGCTGGAGTTTATATCCTGGAAAAGTGGAATGTGACTGCACCAAACCCCGGAATAAAGTTTCAGAGAGGTTGAGAGACAAAAACCTGTTTGGGGTCACAATTTATGTATTACTGTTGTACTATTACACATTCCTTGGAAGAAATAGACCATCATCAAGTAGACTAATTTATTTAATACTGCACTAATCAACATGAGTTGAACACATACTATTTGCAAATTCTGTATTAACTGCCAGGGAGAATGTAAAGAATTGCATATTAACCCTCCCCTCAACATGTTTATGATATAGCCCCCCTCCCACCCCCAGAGCAACCCACTGCAGTGGAGTCGATTCTGACTCATAGCGACCTCAGAGAGTTTCCAAGGCTGTAAATCTCTATGGAAGCAGACTGCCACATCTTTCTCCCATGGAGCCACTAGTGGTTTCGAACCACCAACCATTCAGTTAACAGTTGATCGCTTTAACCACTGTGCCGCCAGAGTTCTGTGATATAGCAGAGGTGATTAAATAAGTAAAAAGTGGCATTAGAAACAGTTCTTTCCTTCTAGTCTCTAGATTATTTGAGGGTCAGAAGAATATGTTTCTACAACTCCAACTAGGATAATGACTAGTACATAATAGGCAGTCAATCAGTATTTGCAGAATGAATGAATAAGTGTTATGTCATGCAAGAGATTTTGAGATTTCTTAAAATACAAGGCAATAGAGATCCTGGAGTTCTACAGTGCAGTTCCCTAAAAACAGATGTTTGGTTTCAATATCATGTGATTTTTATTTCTAACTTGTAGATAATGGACCAAAGGAACCTCGGGATTTTGAATGATAAAAGCTCAGATTAACAGCTATTTACACAAAATTGGCCTTTTAATAAAGGATTTTTAAAATACAGCACTAAAATATTATCTTTCTTTTTTTACTTTTTAAAGAAAAGAGGTTGATTATAAAGTGCTTTTCATTAAAGAATTACCATTTATCTTATCACAATATTTACCCTCTTTTCATGAGTTTTATATTTCCTTAGTGTCAAAGAATGAAATCAGAAACTCCACTGCATGAAAATAGCTGTTGATTTTTACGTTAAAATGTCTGTATATTTTCCCTATTGTTCTCCTAGTTTTCCCATCTTGAGTTTAGACCAAATGCTAAAAAGTAAGAGAGAATTTCAGAGGTCTTAGCAGAGTAGATTGTTTGACGCTCCAGTTCACTAGATAAGAACTAAATCCAGCCCTACACATCTTGCTCCTTTGCAAGCACGTCACTACAGCTCCTAAAATTTAACTCCATTTTCCATCTCAGAAGAGGCCCTAGGAAAAGAACTCATCATAAAAACATGAACCCAAGTAAAGAGTAAGAGAAACAATCTTCCCCCAAACACCTCTCTGTTAGACAGGGTGAAAAATGGGAGCTCTGGGCCCCACTCTACTCTAAGAACAGTGGGAAAAGTCTGAAGATAAAATAATAATAAAAAAATAGAAAAAGTACATTTAGATGCAGCTGGAAAAATGAAGTCAGGTTTAGGAGGCCCGATTCCAAAGAAAATAGGTTTTTAGAACTTCTCTAGGGGAATCTCTCATCTGCACTCAACGCTGAGCTGCGTATATCTCACCCATATGCTCTCTCTCAATTAACAGATTCTGGGCACAGGGCAAGAAGGAAGAATGCCCACATCTGCATCCCCAGGACTTGAGTGGTGGACTTCCTCGGATCCTGGCTGACTCAGGCCACAGCCTCCAGTTGCTCGCCTGGTAAAAGAACAAGATTTATTCAGCAGTGTCGATCTCTCTCATTAAGCAAGAATGCATTCTCAGCTGGCCAGTAGCCTATGCTGATGACAGATTTAGAGGCATGTTCATGTATAATGGCAATTCTAAGGTGTAATTAGACTTCTAAATATATATTTTTGTTTTCAAAAGATGTACACATATAATAATATTAACAGTTATTAAGGACTAATTAGGTTATTTGCACTGCTCTAAGTGCTTTTCATTAGCTTATTTTGTTCTCTCAACAACTCTGCGAAGTGGAAACTATTATTTAGTCACATTTTCTGGGCGAGGAAACAGAGAGACAAGAGATTTAATATACAGCCAAGGTCATAAAACTAGTTAAGTGATAGAGCTGGCATTTGAACCCAGGTCTCCTGGCTCCAGAATACAGTCTTTTATTTGCTACTTTTAATATAATGAGTCACAAATTTAATGTCGGACTCTTACACTTCATGACAACCAAGATTAAAGACCCAATATATGGGGAAATATTTAATTGGCATGTCCCCACTTTAACTGGTCTGGGGTATAAATTAATGCACATATCGATGATGAGTAGTTCAGCATCTTGGTACTAAGTACCTAGTACCAACTAAGGGTAGAAGTGAAAGACCTCTATCACTGCCATGAGCATCACTGCTGAAAGCAGGCTGACTTCAGGGACCGTGCTACTGTGCTCCTGCCTCCTGGAACCACTGTGTTGCCCAGGGAGTGGAGCAGCAATGAGGAGAAGGCTGTGTCCCTCAGCTATGCCACACTAACTTCTTACTACACTTATGCCCTATTTTTGTGGCACTTTGTTTAAAATTTACATGTACTGACATTAACGGCAAAGTGAGTCCAAAATAACAAGTAGCTGGCTTAAGAGAATTAGCAATTCCCCATGATTATCAAGCTTGAGTCACCAACTCAAGCTGCTCATTCATTTCTGTTATGTTCTCTCTGGAAAAAGAACCATGAAAGTCAGTGTCCTTTCTTGCTCACTGAATTCCCTTGGGACTGTTACAATCATGAGATAGGCTCTATTAAGAGTAAAGCTCAAAACAAAAAGGACTAGTGGTCTGGAGCCTTTTTCTCTCAAGAGGTTTCCCGAGTCCAAGGCAGGTGGTCCCCTCTTTCCTGGTATCCTTGGATTTCTGCATACAAAGACATAAAAGAGGTGAGGTAGCATTATTAAAACACACCCATTCCTTCTTTTGATACCAGTCATCTCTAAGATCATTTACAGTTACCTAACGGAACATTTACCATTATTTTTAGGGAATAAGGTGGTTTTTTGTTTGTTTGTTTTCAGTTTTTGCTTCTTAACTAAAAATTAGAGCTCCTGCTAATTGAGTAAAATGCTTTAGAATACATCAAGAAGTGAAGAAAGAATCAAGTGGCTGAGTTAGATTTGGACATGATAGATGGTATATCCTAATAATTAATGCCTTGACTTTACTTGGGCTTCCTAATAAGTATATGAAAAGTTAAAAATGTGCACTGTGTTATACAGATCACCGCAAACCTCACTGTTTCCACCTTACCCATCTCAATTATTTTTTTGTTGCAGATCAATGCTTAAAATCTTAGATCAGAAAAGAATTTGTGAACTCACCTGGCATCTTACCAATGTGGAATCAGTGACCCAGATGAGTTGTGTGTCCTCTGGGCAGTGCCAGATGGCGAGTGACAGAGCAAGTCTAGAATCCAAGTCTTCTGGATCAGTATGAAGTGCTTCCCATACTCTTCTTTCAGTTGCATTGATTTACTTTTACCTGATGAAGTGACTCGAGATGGACTACAAGGAGTTCTCCAGTGATTACTGTCTTTGTTTCCTAGTGCTGTTGCAATAGAAATACCACAAGTGGGTGACTTAAAAGGGGAGAATTTTTTATTTTCCTCACAGGGCAGGAAGTTAGAAGTCTGAATTCAGGGTGTGGCCCTAGGGGGAGGTCCCTCTTTGTCTATGCCGGCTTCTAGTAGCTACCAGCAATGCTGGATGTTCCTGGGCTTACAGATGCATCTGTCTCTGTTACCTGTCTTCCTCTTCCACCAGTGTGTATCTCTGAGTATATTATGTTCTTTTTATAGCTCAGAAGTGATTAGGTTTAGGACCCACCCTACTTTGGTATGACCTCATTAACATAACAAAAGAAAATCCCTATTTCCAAATAGGGTCATATTTACAAGTACAGGGGTTAGGATTTCAGCAGATATTTTGGGAGGCCACACTTCAACCCATAACAATATCCTCCTACATACTTTCTCTCTAGCTAGGGAGGCTATGGCTTAGGAAGTGTGGTGCCGACAAGTGATCAGCTTGATGGCTTGCGGAAGACAGCTCATATGGAGACAATAATGGAAATGCTTGATGGTGCATTTGATTTGTTTATGTTCCACATGAGTTCTTACATGTAACTTATTATTTATTGAGCTCTTAACCTTGTGGGATCAGAGACTTATCCTGGTTCTCTGAAATAGAGACAAAAAAAAAAAGTCGTTTATATTCATGGTTTAACATGGTATTTAAAAATATGGACATGGTGACTTGGTTTCAAATTCCAGTTCTACCTCTTCAATGAGTAATAAAACCTATAAAAGCCTCAATTTCCACAATTGAAAATGTATGTCACTGGTTTCTTATGATATATATGATATATATAGTACAGGCCTGGCTGGCAGTAACCAGTTGCTGTCGAGTAGATTCCTACTCATGGTGATCCCATGTGTGTCAGAATAGAACAGTGCTCTATAGGATATTCATTAGCTGACTTTTTGGAAGTAGATTGCCAGGTCTTTCTTTCAAGGCACTTCAGGGTGGGCTAGAACCTTCAATTTTTTTGTTAGCCTGTTAACCATTTACACAATTTAGGAATTCAGTAGGCATCAGGCACTCAATAAGGAGTAGATTCGCATTATTTTATAATCTCATTTCAGGTTAGGCTTAGACTATGTCCTTTCCTACTACTCATCCAATTAATAATGTTACCATGGCCATAACAATAGAAATACTTAAACTCAGAACAAGTTTTTCAGTGGTAGAAGTGTGGGCTCAAGAGATGCTTGGAAGAACTTGAGAATCTTTATTCTCATCCATTTATTTACTTATTCCAATAGTTATTGAATGCCGCAAAGACAATTTATTAAAGTTATGTTTATAACTTCCTCAGTTTGGAGGAAGAGATGGAATTAGAGCAAGTTGTAAGCAAAGGAGGATTTTTATAGAATATTCATAAGATTATCTTTCTTTTCTCCCTCTCATTTGAGGTGAGCAGAGGTTAGGAGATAAAGTAGAAATGAAAATCATAAGGACTAGAATTCAGGTCATCTTTTGACCATGATTTAGTTAAAAATACACAGTAAACCAAAGGGAAAAGATTAGCAGCCAGGGTGACCCAGTTTGAAGAATTTTTTGATCATTGTGTATTAAAAATTTTGATATGGGGAATTGAACCAAAAATAAACTCCTACTTCCCCAACTGAGTTGTAGGAGGAATTATACCATTTAAAAATAAACTCCGCCCTTCTGAATCAACTGCTTTGAGTGAGATGGATACTTTATGAGCAGGACTTATCTGCTGGACAGACGTGGTGGAAGGCATGAGCGCTAGTTCCTGTGAAGTGGCTGGGGTGGTATGTTGTTCACTTCGCTTGTAAAAATGATACATTGACATCCAGCTAGACCCTGTTAACTTTCTCCATAAGAACAAGGCAAACAATAGGAAAGAAGGGTTCATGGCAGCTAAACCATGTTCTGAGAGATATCATTAACTGTGCATCTCTTACCAGAAACATCCATGCTAAAGAAGGACTAAACTGGGAGCACATTGCTCCTTCCTACAGGTGTGGGAGGCTATAGTCATCTAACACCAATTTCATCTTTATTTTGACCATAACACCTGCATTTTCTTTTGTAAGAAGCCCACTTTAAACAGCATTTAGTTTGGTTAAATTAATAAAAAATTGGCTGGAAGATTTTGGAAAAGTCAGTCAATTTTCCAGCCAGAGTAGAAATCATTCTGTAAACAGAAACTGGGGATTTAGAAGTGACAAACCACGCCCTAATTGAGTGAATCAATACAAACTCATGCTTCACTTTATCTATGTTTGTCTCTATCCTTCAAAGCAGACTACATGGGCAAGTCATATGGGGACATGGGCAGTGATCCCATGTAGATTCACAGTTCATGGAGAGAAAGATGCCTGGGTTCTCCCTATAGCTTTCATGAGCCTCTTCTCCACTAGTGTTTATGGACATCTGCATGTGGGTCATCAGGCCACTTTGTACCTTCCACAGTCTGCAATGTGTGAAAAAACAGTGTTTTGGGGGTTAGGCAAGCTTAGGTTTTAGTCCTGGTTGACCCTGACACGATAGTTCATACTTAAGAACTGGGCTCTGGAATTCACTGCTTGGATTTAAGTTCTGGCTTTGCCATCTGCCAGCTTTGAGATCTTGGGCAAGTTACTGCTCTTCCCAGTCACACATTTCCTCATCTGAAAATAAGAATAATAATAGTGTTTTGGGGAAGATTAAATGTACCTACATGTGAAAGACACTTAGGACAATGTTTGACCCACAGTAAGGACTATGGTAAGTCATCATGAAGACTAAGAAGAAGAAGATTATGATGATGATGGTAATGGCTCCTTGCAAGCTGAGTAATTAAGGCAAGTCATTCAAATCTTTCAGATTCAGCTCCTTTGGATATAAAATTGAAGATTTTGCATTACCTCCAAAAGGGTGTCTTTAGGATTCCTTAAGACACAATATGTGAAAGCATCATAAAATACAAAAGGTTATTCAAGGAGCCCTGGTGGTACAGTGGTTATGAGCTAGGGTGCTAACCAAAAGCTCAGCAGTTCAGATCCAGCAGTCACTCCTTGGAAACCCTATGGGGCAGTTCTACTCTGTCCTATTGGGTCATTGTGACTTGGAATCGACTCGACAGCAATGGGTTTGTTTGTTTGTTTTTTAATTATTCAAGAGAAAAAATGCTACTTTTTATATATTTTTTCTTCCCCATGGGGTTTTGAACACCTCTGATGCTCTATAGAAGGTGATTCTCTTTGAAGGTGGGAAGCTGCTACTCGTTTAGAGCAAAATGCTGCAAAACAGGCCCGGAATTGTCACATCTGGTGACTTTTTAAGAGAAAGTGGAAATATATATCTTCACATTGAAGAAAAACCAATTTTAAATGTTGGTAACTGAGTCCAGTTGAGGAACAAACAAAATAAACTTTGGAACTCTCAATAGCCCATTGGTTTTGGATATCCATCTCTGTTCTATATAAGTTGGTGCTGGGCCCACATAAGATATATAACAGGCATTTAACGTATGCATCATGTTGAGAGAAGGAATGAATAGAAGGCAGACATAAGATTACTAGTCTCTGAGCCAAGGGAGCACATGGGTTGTGATTGCTTCCTTCCTTCCCTTCTTTCTTCCTTCCTTCCTTCCTTTGTTTATTTTCTTTTTCTTTTTTTCTAAATAATATGGGAAGCCATTGGGAAAGCTGAATAAAGAGGTTAGGTTATGTTGGTTAGGTATGTTTTAAGAGAAGCACATTGACTCTGCAGTTGACAATAGACTATAGAAGGCAAAGGTGAAAGCAGAGTATATTGGTAAGATGCTTTTACAGTAATGCATGCAAGAGATAAAAGATGCTTGAATCAAGGTGGTAGCAATGGAGGTGATGAAACTTTAATAGATTTTAAATATTCTTTTAAAGTATAGCTTTCAGGATTTGCTGTAACATTGAATGTAGGGAGTACAAAAAGAGAGATAGTCAAGGAATCCCCAAATTTGTTTGGCCTGAGCAGTTGGAGAGCTAAAGTTCCCATTCACTGAGATGGAAAAGACTACAGGAACAGGTTTAAAGGGATGAAATCAGCTTTAACGTGTTAAATTTGATATACCTATTAGTTAGCCAAGTGGTGATGTTGAGTAGGCAGTAGGATATATGAGTCTGGAGTTCAGGGAAAAAGTCTGGGCTAGAGATATTAATTTGAGAGTTGTCATCATATAGATGGTATATAAAGCCATGAAACTGGATGACATCATCAGGCAGCAAGTATAGATGCAAAGAGAAGACTAAGCACCAGCCCTGTCTCCCTTCCCCAACCAAGTTGTTTCATGTTAATTTTGTATGCTACAATATAAATAGCAATAAATGGGCATTTTGCACTTTTGAAGTCTTTTGAGCTTCCAAAGAGAATATTTTGTTTTAAGATGTAAGCAATTTTGTGACATAGCATTGTTTAGTCTAAAGCAAATGTTACAAGACTAAAGCATATGGAGAAAAGATGAAAGTTTAAGTTTGCTTATTTTAGAACAAATTTATTTTCCTGTCTCCCTTGACACACAAATGGAGAGCTGGGAGTAATATTTTTCCTAACCATTATTAATCTTTGAAACTATAAGTCATTAGCATTGTACTTGATTATAAAGTGGATGCTTTCTGAATTAAAGTGGTCTTTCAAGAACTAAGAGGAAAATTGTGGCAGTTTTCCATGCCTTTAATTTTCCATTCACAAAGGTATGCCAGACTTGAATCTTGAATATGATCGATTTCAAACAGAAAAATGGAATCTTACCAACAGTAAGTTAAAAACTAGGTCCTGGTTTTCTGTTCATTTTAATCAAATTATTTGCACAATAACAAGGTTGTCTGAATGAACTTTATTCCAATCCCTCTGGATGACTATAGAGAAATAATTAAGTTTCTTATGGAAGTTAGCCATTTTCTTTAACATATGAAGGGAGAGAGTATTGTCTTCTAGTTTTTAAGCTGGCACACTTGATGTTCCATTTGGTCCTTTTCTAATTTTTGTTTGTAATAAGAATGAATGATTTTAATTAATCCTCCCAAAGCAGTAAAAATTAGAAATATGAAATAGAAAATATAAAACTAGCCCAACTACAAAAGCTTTTCTTAGCACTTTAAAAATTAAAAGCCTTCCTGAATTGAGACTTAAAACGGAAGATATTTATGTGACTTTGTCAAAACTAACTGAGCTATATCTCATTACTATATAATACCCAGAGCATGGCATGAGGAAGAGAAAAATCTATGGCCGTCTCCACTCCTCCTCAATTACTTTTGCGAAATGAATGTGACTTCCAATCCACATTGACAAAACTCCCTAGACAGAGTATGGTATTGATCAGAAATATTCCCTAAATCATGTATGGAGTTAAAATATACTATAGGAAGGATAATGAGAGAGGAAATAAAGAGCTAATGAGATGGAGTTTTTATAGGTACTGCAATGTGGATCATTTGAAATATGGTGACTAAGTCTATTTTAAAGTTAGAAATGCATTAACTCCTGGCCCTATGAACTCACGGGAACCAGAGTGGGGTGTACACACCATCCCTCATTTCCTTCTTGCACCAGCCGCTGAGGAGAGGAGGAGGTTGGCATGTATACAAAGCTGTCTTTTCATTCCCTGGGCCTTTAGTGAGGGGAGAGCTGGGATTGGGACTGTGGTTTGGGCTTGTCAGTCCTACCTCACCTCCCCAAAACAAAATAAAAATAGCTAATTTATTTTTAACTCATTAGCATGTACTCCCCTTTACTCACACTTAATCAAGGTTTTTTTTAATAGATTCAGGGCTGGAGGAGGGCTTAAAAGTTGTCTTACTTCTGTGTGGTATGCTCACAATCCTGAGTTAGCATGGACAGTTGATTCATGTGAACTCTTACGTCAACACTCGTGTGTCCAGGGCATCCTGGCTCTCCTCTTGACCAGTAGTCTGATTTACAGCTTTGTTACCATTTTTGGGTGCATCAGTAGCTTAATTTTTTCTGGACTCTTTTTTTCAAAGATTAGGTATTTTTTAAAATCCACACTTCACTAAGAATGTGATTTAAATCTATCCTCTCTTGTGACCGCTCGAACATAATATATATACTTATGTATGTATATGGAGCCCACATCATTAAGGTTGACCCTACTTTGATAAAGCAGGTCTTCCCCAGTCATATTCTTAGTACCTTCCAACCTGAAGGGCTCATATACTAGCACTGTATCAGACAATGTCCTGTTGATATTCATAATGTTTTTACTGGCCAAATTTTTTTAGAAACAGACCTCCATGTCCCGCTTCCTAGTCTGTCTTAGTCTGGAAGCTCTGTTGAAATCTGCCCACCTTGAGTGACCCTGCTGGTATTTGAAATACCAGTGGTATAGCTTCCAGTCCTTACAGCAACATGCAAACCACCACAGTAGGACAAAATGACAGACAAGTGGTGGTGTACAGTATTACGTACTCGGTAAATATTAGTTATCTCTTTTCTAGAATCCTATTCTAATTCCTTAAAATCATTCTTCATTGATGATACCATGTACGTTATGCCCATGAACAAATACTTCATGAAAATGTGCCAGGCCAACATTAATGGCTATGCTAAGAATTATGGTAAGCCTGTACTAAGCATTTTACATGAATGATCTCTTTCACTAATAGCAATTAAAGTAAGTCCAAGCATCTACACAATCACAAGAAGTTGAAACTTAGACAGTTTAAACTGTGTGCCAAATTCATAAACCTGGCTCTCGGGCATGTCTTTGAGGACCTTACAATTGATATGGAAACCCTAAAAATTATTTTGAGATATCTGATATGAGTAAGAAAATCTCAAGTGTGGTCCAGTTTTGAAATTCAGTCTGTGTGGGAAACCTGTGGAACCAGAAAGCTAAACTGGTTGGGGAAGTTCTGTTACCTAATATGTAAGAGAACTTGGCTTTCCTTGTAACAAAACCAAGAAGCTTTTATGTAATCGTGACCACTTTGTGAACTCTTTATGTTGACTAAGTGGTAACTAACTGGTAAAGCACCTATATCACTAAGTAGAAGCTGTCTTACCTCATCAGGCACCAATAGGAATTCTGTTAGCTCGTTTCCAAAGTAGCCTTAACACAAGCTCATCTCTATGGTTTATTCCCGAGGAGTCTTAAAATAAAACTTGTAAGCCACCAATCAGTGTAAGTCACTAAGTAGGTAACTAGTCCACAAAACTCTGTAAACCAATCATTATTAAGATCTCACTTTTTTATCCTGTCTTTGACAATGATGTATCTTTCTTTCCTTCTATAATAATATATTAAAGATTCCCTGATTGCGATTCAGTGGATTCTGCTAGCCTCTTGTTCCTGGTTCACGTTGGCAGATCCCTCATTGCAATGATTGTCTTTCTCTTGACTTAATAAAAATCTCTTTTGATTAAATTTGAGTCTGGGGTTTTTTCCCCCAATGACTCAATTGAACATAGAATAACTCTGCAGATCTGCCTGCAGCAGAGTGATATTCAGGTATAACATCAGAGACTATGTATTTGGGAGATGTAGTAGTCCTGATCTTCATTGCTCAGAAACAGGGTCCCAATCTCCACTACAGTGTTTACCTTCCATTCTCTCTGGCAGTATCTATACTGAAGATGCAGTTGGACCATGAATTTATAAAACTTGAGAGTGTCCAGTGATGTCCAACCCCAGTTTCAGGACAGATTTGTGTTATGATAAGTTTTGAAGTGACTAAATTATTTGTAATAATAGTAAGAAATATGTTTTTAGCAATAATTTACTCTAAAAAGTAACAAATTTTAGCAGATTCTCACTCATTTGTGTTTCCATGAGCATTTTTGAGTGAGATAAGAAGGAGAAATGACAGTTTACTTACTTCCTCTGACCACTTGATCCCCATGGGCAATGTCTATAGCCCTGGTTCCCCTATAAAGAACATCAGCCATCATCTTGTTACTGAAGAAAACAAGTTTGAGAACTACTGATGCCTAGTGTAAACTGAAGGGGGGAGGGGTTCTCTCTGTCCTTCTGTTGACCTCCTCTGATGTCCATTGAATTGCTCATATTCTTTGAAAGAAATCTAGGATTAAATTGAAAATGAGATTTTGTAAAATTCTTTCTAACCTGTTTTAGTTAGCTAGTGCTGCTATACCAGAAATACCACAAGTGGGTGGCTTTAAAGAACTTTTTTTTTCTTACAGTTCTGGGGCTACAAGTTCAAATCAGGGTCTTGGTAGCGTCAATTCCTTCCTTGTCAGTAGCCTTGGATGTTCCTTGGTTCCTTGGCTTGTCGACGATCCTCACATGGTGTCTATCTTCCCCCAGTTTGTGCATCTGTGTCTATTCTTCTCTTTTTGTGACTTAAAAGTGATTAGGTTTAGTATTCATGCTACACGGCTATAAACTCAACTGATTGATTATCTTACATTAGATCACATTATAGATCTCCTCAAGGTTGACTGATTTAATCCTGTGATTAAATCATAGCAGCCTATGGCCAGGATTTCAATACATATTTTGTGGGGACACAATTCAATCCACAACATCCCACCCTTTGGCCCTCCAAAATTCATGTACTTCCCATGTGAAAAACACATTCATTCTACAGCATAAATCTTCAGTGTTTTATTGTATTTATTATAATGATGCAGACTGAGAAGTTCATGGATTAAAAAAAAGGGAGGACAATAGATATGTTGATTCTCCTCCCCTCCATTTGAATTATTTGTTAATATCTGCTTCTTCCCGAGGAAAATTGTTGATTTTCTGTGTAACAATAAATGAAATATTTATCTGACAATGCAATTCACACTGCAAATGTCTTTGGAAATCTTCGAGGAGTAGATAATATTATCTACTAGGTAGAGTTTCTTGCCTTCTCTTAGCACATGCCCTGAGCAGTTCCTAGACAGAAGCCTTCAAGGTCATCACCAATGGCTTTGCCAGGTGAACAAACAAATCAGTCTTAGAAGAAATACAACCAAAACATTCCTTAGAAGCAAGGATGCAGGGACTTCAGCTCATTTACTTTGCATACGTCTTCAGGAAAGACCAATCACTAGAAAATGACATCATGTTTGGTAAAGTAGAGGGTCAACAAAAATGAGGGAAACCCTCAGTGAGATGAATTGACACAATAGCTACACCAAGGAACTCAAACGTACCAACAATCATGAAGGTGGCATAAGACAAGGCAACGTTTCGTTCTGTTACACCTAAGGTCACCGTGATTTGAAACCAACTCAAGGGCAACTAACAACAACAACCTTTGCAAGGCACCAGTTACCTTGTTCCCTACCTTCAGTGTGAGTGTTTGCCAGTCGAGCGGCAGGGAAGCAACCAAGAAAGACAAAGTAAGAAGAAGGGGAACAGAGCAGCTTCCAAAAATTTGAGGTAAGCTTGACTTTTTTTTTACTCATCATCACCTATTTTTTAATAACATTAAAAAAATGAGTTTTAATCCCAGTAGGATGTTAGCATGTACATTTGTAAACATTCAGAACCGGAATAAGGTTAAACTTGCAAGACACCAAATTAATAAAATCACCAGTTTCCTTTTTTTTTTTCCATAGCCATAATTTTTAAATAGCTTTCCTCTACAGAGGTTGAATGACCAAAATTTAGAATCTCAGAGACAGACACATAATTATAGTGATGATTTTAATGAGGAAAATTATCCGCTGGAGAATGACATAAGGAAACCTTAACAAGATCAGACTTTTCTGGACATCCTGTAACCTTTTTAAATAAAATTCTTATGTCATGTCCAATTCAGCTCTCATTCTTTACCGTTTTAAATACTTGGGACAAGATCACATTGTTTTCCTCCTGCCAAGACTGACCTGTTCCAATTTGCATTCAAACGCAATCGTCTGACCTTCACCAAAAAGGAGACCTCTGATTCCTGGTCCTTTTCTGATTCCTGATCCATGCCCTAAATTTTGCTCATGCGTTCTGATCTTTCTAGACAATCTGCCCTTCAAATGTGGGAGAATTAGCATATTGAAAGGCTTCCAGATCATTTCACTATGGGAGCTCAATGTCCTAGTTCTGTCCCAGTGGGTGTGGAGAAAATTATTCAAAAATGCGCTTGGAGTAGACCAAGTTCTAGCCACAGACTAAGGGTGAGGATTAAAATTTGAGCCTTGTGGACAGGGAGGCAAATTCTGAAGCAGCAGTGCTTTGGATTCCCTAGGTGGCATGCTCACAAAGTGGAGGCCAGATGCACACTGTGCTGTCCTATTACAATGAACACAATAGTGTTCTCTGAGGATGCTGCTACTATTTTCTGAATTTAGGAAGCTTATGATATTAAAATATATCTAAGCACAGTGTATCATTGGAAGCAACTACTGTTTCCAGGTCGACTAAATGCCCTATTATTTTGTGTGTCAGAAATTTCAACTTTACTTCAGCCTAATTTTGTTTTTCTTTCTTTTTTTCTGTGAAAACTGTATCCCTAGGAGATCTTCACTTTGTATCCACGATATGGCTTCTATTTAGAGTCCTAAAAGACATGGCAAAAAACTAGTCAGGAAAAAATAAATGGACTTAACTAACTTTGAATGATTAATGATTCCTCAGTATATTTAATAAATTCTTAATTTTATCCCCTTTCTTCTCTTTCTCTTCCTACTTTTCCTCTTCCTCCTCCTCCTTTTACCCCATTCATGTTTAATCAATCCACTGCTGTAGCTCCACTGAGGGAGGGTAATCAGGAAAAAGGGAAGTAGATAAAACTTGAACTGATTCATGTCATACCTGCAAGTATGGTGGCTTTCTTCTTTCCTTCCTCCTCCCCGTTAGCCCTTAGTCTTTTGTTTTGTTTAAGAATAAGACGAGGGAAAGGTGAGAAGGGGAGAAACAAAGGATTAAATATGGACCTTTTGCTGAAGAAAATTAAAAAATGGTTGCAGCAGAACATCAGCAGGGAACTGCCAGAAATTCAAACCGGATTCAGAAGAGGACATGGAATGAGGGTTATCGTTGTTGATGTCAGATGGATCTTGGCTAAAAGCAGAGAATACCAGAAAGATGTTTACCTGTGTTTTATTGACTATGCAAAGGCATTCAACTGTGTGGATCATAACAAATTATGGATAACATTGCGAAGAATGGGAATTCCAGAACACTTAATTGTGCTCATGCAGAACCTGAACATAGAACAAGAGGCAGTCATTAGAACAGAACAAGGGGATAGTGTATAATTTAAAACCAGGAAAGGTGTGTGTCAAAGTTGTACCATTTCACTGTACTTATTCAATCTGTATGCTGAGCAAATATGGTGAGAAGCTGGACTATATGAAGAAGAACCTGGCTTTAGGATTGGAGGAAGGTTCATGAGCAACCTGCAATATGCAGATGACAAATTTTGCTTGCTGGAAGCAAGGAGAACTTGAAGCACTTACTGATGAAGATCAAAGACTACAGCCTTCAGTATGGATGAGACTTCAACATAAAGAAAACAAATATTCACACAACTGCACCTATAAGCAATATCATGATACCCAAAAACCCAAAACCATTACCGTCGAGTCAATTCCAACTCACGGCGACCCAATAGTACAGAGTAGAACTGCCCCATAGATTTTCCAAAACTGTAATCTTTACGGAAGCATACTGCCACGTCTTTCTCTCACAGAGTAGCTGGTGGGTTCAAACTGTTGACCTTTAGGTTAGCAGCCAAGCACTTAACCACTGAGCCACCAGGGCTCCCTGTATACATATATATCTTGTTGTTAGTTGTCATCCAGTTGGTTCTGACTCACAGTGACCACGTGCACAATAGAACTAAATACTGCCTGGTCCTGTGCCATCCTAACAATCAATGCTATGTTTGAGCCCACTGTTGCAGACACTGTGTCGATCCCTTTCACTGAGATTCTTCCTCTTTTTCTCTGTCCTACTTTATTAAGCATGATGTCCTTCTCCAGGGACTGGTCCCTCCTGATAACATGTCCAAAATAAGCAAGACAAAGTCTCACTATCTTCTCTTCGAATGAGTATTCTGGCTGTAGTTCTTCCAAGACAGATTTGTTCATTCTTCTGGCAGTCTATGGTATATTCAATATTTTTTGCCAACACCGGAAATCAAAGGCATCAATTCTTCTTGTATCTTCCTTATTCCTTGTCCAGCTCTCACACGCATATGAGACGATTGAAAATACCATGGCTTGGGTTAGGCCCACCTTAGTCCTCAAAGTGACATCTTTGCTTTTTCACACTTTAATTTAAAGAGGTCTTTTGCAGCAGATTTGCCCAATGCAATGCATCATTTCATTTCTTGACTGATGCTTCTATGGGTGTTGATTGTGGATCCAAGTAACATGAAGACCTTGACAACTTCAATCTTTTCTCCATTTATCATGATGTTGCTTAATTGTCCAGTTGTGAGGATTTTTGTTTTCTTTACTTTACAGTGTAATCCACACATAAGAATGTAGTCTTTGATATTCATACATATATAAAACCAAAAATCAAATCCTTTGCCCTCGAGTCAATTCCGACTCATAGTGACCCTATATACCCCTGTATATTAGTTTTCAACTTAATGTCTTTAAAAACCAAAACTTATATCAATTTTCTCATTTTTACCCTTAGTATAAACTCTTTGAATTTAAATTTATATCCTTGGCTTGTGGGGGAAAATCTAGATTATGCACATTTAAATTTTAGCAATGTCTTGCCTATAGCTCTAAGTGAAAATTCAAATTAGCTGAGTGATAATAAGGACATGTGCAATTGAGTATATTTTAATCACTAAAAAGCCTAGTTGTTTTCTAAAGCTTCTTCTTGGCCTTATTACATTGTTCTAATGTGCCACATAAACTGCACCTGCTTCTAAAAAAAGTAAAGTAATATTCAAGAAATAAAACACAAGCATATGTTAACATTATTCGCTTATGGGCTATTCGAAAAATACAGAGAATTCTGGGCACAGGTACAATAAATGAATTAATCAACTTTTAATAAAAACAAATACAGTCTTGCCTTAAGGAGATGAAAAGATTGTTGAAAAGTTGGACATTGTATCAACTCTAGGTCAAACGGCAAAATTCACTGTTAAGTTATATTAGTTGTACATTTGAACTCTTACCTTGAGGCAAGGTATGGTTCTGCACTCCAGAAGGAAAGAAGCACCACAGACAATATATGGCAGGCATCTCTTAGTCACTTTAAACTCCCAGAGGTAGAGGAGAGTTCCATCTCCCAACTACAAAATATTCTGGGTAAGAGAAGGTTTATATATCCTTGGTTATAGTTAGAATTATCAGCGGATCGCAGTCCCAACAGTTCTATAAAAATTAAAACAGCTCACCTAATGTCATTCACTTAAACTGTTTTGCATTCAATATAAGTTGAATATTGAATTAACCTCTCAGAGCCCTGCATATAATTAGTGCATGTCAAATGAAAGACAGATGATAGAAAAGTCTATAATATATTTATTGATTCACTCATTATCAACTGTTAGTGCCTACTATGTGTTAGGAGGAAACTCCAGTTGCATAGTGGTTAAGAGCTACGGCTGCTAAACAAAAGGTTGGCAGTTTGAAGCCACCAGGCACCCCTTGAAACCCTATGGGGCAGTTCTACTCTATCCTATAGGGTCACTATGAGTCAGAATTGACACGATGGCAGCACTTTTTTTTTTTTTTTTGGTACGTGTTAGGAAATTGCAAACTTCTGGGAAAACAAAAAATGGAGACAACTCAATCCCTGCCTTCCAGATGACCACCACATAAATATGGTGTATGCATAATTTTATGGTTATTACTGTTGTTAGGTGCCATTGAGTCAGTTATGACTCAAAATGTTGCCTGGTCCTGCGCCATCCTCACTATTGTTGCTATGTTGAGGCCATTGTTGCAGCCACTGTGTCAGTCCATCTTCATCTCATTGAGGGTCTTCCTCTTTTTTGTTGACCCTCTACTTTACTAAGCATGATGTCTTTCTCCAGGGACTGGTCCTTCCTAATAACATGTCCAAGGTAAGTGAGACAAAGTCTCGTCATCCTTGCTCCTAAGGATCATTCTGACTGTACTTCTTCCAAGGCAGTCCAAGGTATATTCAATATTCTTTGCCAATATCATAACTCAAATTCATCAATTCTTCTTTGGTCTTCTTTATTCATTGTTCAGCTTTTGCATGAATATGAAGCAATTGGAAATATCATGGCTTGGGTCAGGTGTAAATCTATTGCATGCATAATTACATACATACGTTACCTATATACACATAAAATTTTGGTACATATACATAAGTACGTTAATTAGATAAGTCCTACAGTGTCAGTATGAAAAACCTGTATCAGTACAAAAGAGGCTTCCACAGCCCATGGCATGCTTCTTTGTGGCATTCTTACTTGTTACTCATTTACTAAATGGCCAACTTCCTTTCAAATATTTATTTTATCTCAAGTTTTCATGTTAATCTATTGCTATATATTCAAGAGACTCAGTCTATCAATAATGTATATTTTGAGGCCTTCTTGACTAATGCATATTAAAAGCTTTATGTTGACCTTTAACTTCTTGCTAGCTGGGTTGTCCATTGGCATTTCAGTGGAGACCTTCCCACATGGCACACACTTTGGTTAACCAGGAACTACAAGAATGACTTAAAAGGGATAGCCTTTATCTCCACTTTGGGCTGGAACTCCAGTGGAACATCCTAGGTAAAGATTATCTAATTCCTTAATTAAACATGCCAGAATCAGTTCAAAGTGTAGCAAATTGAGAGCTAGCACGCAAGCCTATGTAATTAAATCAATAGTCTTAAGTTTGCCTTGTACAGATAAGATTATTTCTATTAAAAGGAGGCCTTTATATGAAGGAAAGTTAAAAAAAAATTCTGAAAGTAGAATAAAAATATTAAAACTCTTCTGCGATATTTCCCAATCTTTATTGTGCAGAATTTTTAGAGAGTCTCAAATATAAGTAATAATATATTTCTCCCACAAGGTAAAACAGGAGAAAGCTTGGAAAAATAATTTTATATTTATAGTGAATGTGGTGAGCAGAAAATCTTTAATAGTTAGAATACTAATTCTGGCCTGCTCTGTACTTACTAATTTGGTGACATTTTCAGCTCTCTTATCTACAATTTGTTCATCTAAAAAATGGATGTAAATCAGTTCTGTCCTGCCAGACTCACAGGCTTCTGTAAGGATTAAATGAGGAATCTTATTGTGAATTTCTTGTGAATAATAAGAAATAACAGAAAAATTCAGGGTATCTGTAATTTCTTGTTAAAGCAACTCTGTTTACTCTGCTTCAGAAATAAATATTTTTACTTATCACAAACTTGCTTGAAATTTCTTAAGCAATATTATGATAAATATAAATCTTGCAATGCTAAGTCTTCATCTTTTCTCCCATCAAACACCCATCTCTCTAGCTTTTTTGTCCTGGACTGAATCAATGCCTAAATGTCTACCCTCCTTCTCACAAGTGACTTTTCTTTCTACTTTCCCAACACTTCTGCCAGAATTTAATTTTTGTATATATAATTTATATTTAAAATAGCAAATTTATATCCACACAAGCTTTGTTATTTAAAGTAATAAAACAAACTAAAAAAAAAAAAAAGTTGTCCCTCCATCTCACTTCTTAAATTCATTCCCTGCTCCCTAAGGATAATCATTTCTAATTCTTTTCTGATTCTTTGTTATCTACCTCCATATATTTTAATAACATGTTTATGTTGCTGCTTCCTGATTTTTCAATTTTAGTTATCATCTTTTGACTTCCACTAAGGAACATGGAATTTTTATATCTCTGTCCATTCATCTAATCCTCCTTACTCCCGCCACACACAAACCCTCCCCATTCCACCACTCTCCATAAACTTATATTACAGTTTGCTTAGATGAATAGTTAGTGTTTGTATCATGATTATGTAAATGTAATTCAAAGTGAAACAAGGTAGTTAATAAGATTCCTTTCCTGTACAATGTATTGTTTTCTCTAGAGTTATATATATATATATATATATATATATAATGTAATATGTTTAATTTCTTCTGTTCTTGCTATTCATTTCTCCCTTATTCATGTGAATCTCTTCTCAATACATTCAACCATATCAAGGATTCTATTAATTAGATCTTCTGGAGGAAGATTGTGTGGGAGCTTCCTAACTTGCTCCAATCAGAACAAGCTAAATAACTATTGTGGGATCTTCCTTTACTTCCCTCTAAGATTACCTTCATGACCACATCTCTCTTGCATTATCGCTCCCATTCCTTGTATCCCTTTTATTTTCTTAGTTTTCTGTCTTATTTTGATAGACAAGTTCCTCTTATAGCTTCTTAAGAAATGGTATATGAATGGCAACTGTGAAGACTTCCATAAATGAAAATAGTTAAAATTCTACCCTTACACTGCATTGATTGTTTGACTGGGTATGGAACTTCAGATGGAAAATCAATTTCCGTCAGAAATTTGTACATATTTCTTCATTATATTCTAGCTCGCAGAGTTGTAACTAAAAAAAATCTATCGGAATGTAATTTTTGATTCTTTATATACTACATCTTTGTTCTTTATTTGTTTCTTATCTCCTCGGAAGCATGCAGAATTTCTTTTTGTCTTGCTAGGATAAAATTCTTGACACCAACTGAATCCTTTCAATCTCAGAACACTTGTCTTTCAGATTTGAATGATCATTTCTCTGATGGTTTTCTCTTTTCTCTCCTTCCAGAAGTCCTATTATTTGGATATTGGACTTCCTGGAGTAATCTTTTCCTTTTCTCATATTAACTCAATTATATTCATTATTATGTCTCCTTACCACACTTTCTGCAAGATTCCTTCATCTTTTCTTCCAACTCTACTCATCTTTGTGAATGTTGTTGTCATTGTTAGTGCTGTCGAGTCCGTTCCGAATCATGGCAACTCCACGTGTGCAGAGTACAACTGCTCCATTGTATTTTCAAGGCTCTGACCTTTTCAAAGCAACTCACCAGGCCTGTCTTCTAAGGAGCCTCTGGTTGAGTTTCAACCACCAACCTTTTAGCTAGTCACCCAGAGGTTAACTGTTTGTGCCACCCTGGGACTCCATCTTTGTGAGTAAGGGGTATTAAATTAAGAAGAAAATCTCACAATACCTTATTTAAGTTTTCACATTTCTAATAGCTTTTACCTGTTCTCTGAATATTCCTTTCTTCAATATATTTTCTTATCTCTCTGTGGATATTGCAATTTTTTTTTTTTGTTGTTGCTGTCTAATTTTCTCCCGCCTTCATAGTCTTCATTTCTTCCAAGGTGCTTTTTTTACATTTGATTGATTCTCTCTCCCTCTTATTTTTTTTTACTTGAAGTTCTGTTAGCTAAAGTAAAGGACCAACTACTAAAACATAAACACGCCAATATACTATGGCTTAAAGAACAGAGAATGCAGAGAAGTAGTCCTGTGGTGTAAAATCTGAGTTAGTGACATAGTTTTCTTCCAACTGTTTACTCAGGGACCCAGGTTCCTTCCATTGTTTTGCTGTGCTGTCCCATAGAGTATGTCTTTGTCTGCACAGCTGAAGCTGAGTAATGTGTACCAGGGAATTCTATTCTCCAGCTTGCAGGAAGAGGAATACACTCAGCTGCTAACCAAACGGTTGGAGGTTTGAATGCACCTAGAGATGCCTCAGAAGAAAAGTATGGCAATCTAATTTTAAAAAATCAGCCATTGAAACCCCTATGGAGCAGAGTTCTACTCTGACATATAGGGTGGCCATGAGTTGGAGTTGACTTGATGGTAACTAGTTGGTTGGTTGGCTGGTAATTTCCTTTGAAACAAGTGAAGTAGATGTTACATGCATCACTTTCGTGCATATTTTGTTATAAAAACGTAGTACATAGTCACCTCTAGCTGCAAAGTTAATCATGGACAAATTTAAGTTCTATTTCTATGGAAGAAGAAGAGAACAAAATTTAACGGCAATTAAAAATCTCTGAGCCTGGGTGGCACAAATGATTTTCAATTTGCTGCTAACCTAAAGGTTGGCAGTCAGGACCCACCGAGTGGCTCTGTGGAAGAAGAAAGGTCTGGTGATCTACTGTCGTAAAGATTACAGCCAAGAAAATCCTATGGAGAGGTTCTACTCTGCATCACACAGGGTTGCCATGAGTTGGGGCTGACTCGACAGCAGCTAACATCAACAATAAAGAATCTCTGTACAAAGGCCTTCCTAAGATGTCGGGAGATCTTTGGTTGTTGGCCCAACATTGAGAATTGGCCACAGTAGAGCTGTTAGAAGCTGTGTGCATTGGTGGCATTTTTCTGTTGCAGAATTGGCTATTGGGTGAACTGGCTGTTAGGCTATTGGACTGTTTTTGTTTGTTTTGCTTTGTTTTGATTAGAACCCTTATCACTCTACCTTTAGGTCTTTCGCTTAGGCTAGTCAGATAGCTAAGAATTTTTCCATTTTCCTGATTGAATATTTCAAGTCTTACTGACTGTGTTCCAGAATTCTATTACAGTAGCCTAAAAGGCACTGAATCTCTATATAATGTTCATTTAAATCTCCTTTATTTACTATTGTGCCCTGCCTGCAACTGCACCTGGTGTACCTCAGGACATATACCAGCTATTTTGCCCTCTCCAGGGCAAAATCTCACTTTATGCAATACTAAGGGAAGAATACTGGCCTGTCTGGGCAGAACTGGGAAGAAGCTCTGGATTCTTCTAACGTCCGTCTGATTATATATTTAAACAACTCTCCAATTTTGGTCCTACTTCATGCTCACTTTCAGTGTCACGGGGAGGTTGTGATGTAAATCATCTAGTTCTTGGTCTTCACACTGATGGTAACCAGTGGGATCAGTAGGTCTCCCACTGGTGTTCAGATATGCATTCTTCCAGATCAGTTAATACAGCCCCATCTGCTTTCCCGTGCTCAAAATACTGTTACCATACCCTTTGAGCTTGTGTGTATATGCCTTTTTTAAAAAGAATTCCTTTGTTATCATTTTAGTGGAGCTTCAGATGGGAGCTAAGCACATGTTTCCAGACCACCATATTTTAATCGGAAGTGACCAGCAGTATGTGAATTATTTATACTATCCTGTCATTTAAAGCATTTTAGGTACCCTCATTGCAGCATTACCGAATGAAGTCCGCCCAACTTAGCACTGTATGCAACATTCCTCGAAACTGGGAACCAGTGTCTCTTCCCCACCTCCTCTCTATTTTCCCTCAATAAGGATAACTTCTAGACACAATGAACATTTTGCCATTCCCTGAGTCCAGTTAACCTTGCCTCTTCTGTGAAGCATCTCCTGACTCCTTCTCCTATTCTCTGACAAATTAAATGATTAGTTGCTATTTTATTCCCCCCTTAATACAGGAAAATCTTTGATATTATTTCCTTGATATCATATTGTATTATAATTAACTACACGTGTATCTGTCAACACCGCTTTTCCATCCTGTCTCCAATCCTTTGTAAGCAACTACAGGACAGATTATTGGCCTTTTAACTTTGGTATTCTTTTCCTCTAGCAGAGTGGTTTGTACAGTGTGTGTTCAGCTGAATATTTGTGGAATAAATTGTAGTATTCTGATAGTGTACATTGTGTAGGAAAATAGAAAAACGTTCGGGTTATAATAGTATATTTTGTTTTACTAAATTCTAACTGAACACATATTTACTGAGTACCTACTATGTATAACCCATGAAAGTGCTAAATCCCTAATACCACATTACCGGTTTACCTCTTAGTGATGTTTCTTTCCCTGAGGAGAGTAGAAATTTCAGCCACATTTTAAGTACCATAAAACTGACTGAATGACTTCTTCCTATTGTTCCAAAAATGTGTAAACTTTTTTGTAATATCACACACACACACACACACACACACACACGCACGCACACACTACACTGCCTTGGTTCTCTTTCTCCCAGTCAGTAGGGCATTGTATGGAAACAGAATTAACACATAACTTGAAGTCAAACAGACCAAGGTTGAAATCCTGGTCTGTCACTGACTGGCTAACCAAGAGTAACCTTCCACATGTGACAAAACAAAGGATTAAAAAATAATAATAATAATAACACAAACTTTACTGGGTGGTCAACGGGACTAAATACATAAAATTTTGGTCTCATGTTCCTCTTTGCAATAAATTCGGATGACAAATATTGAGTTCAGTATTCACTTCTAAATTCTCTGCACCTCCAAACCCAAACCAAATCTGTTGCCGTTGAGTCAATTCCGACTCAGAGCGACCCTATAGGACAGAGTAGAAGTGCCCCATGGGCTTTCCAAGGAGTGGCTGGTGGATTCAAACTGCCAGCCTTTCAGTTAGCAGCCAAGCTCTTAACTGCTGTGCCACCAAGGCTCCTCCTTGCTCCTAGTGGGCTCTTAATAGATATCCATTCCATGAATAAATGAGAGGATGAATTAATTAACACATTATATGTGCTACATAATGCTGAGCTTGGCAAAGAATTACAAAAAGAATTACGAAAATTATTTGTAATTATTCATTTTTTATCTCCAATTCTTATAAGATTGCTTCACACCTGAACTCTTCCATTGTTTTCTACTACATTTCTTTCCTTTGGCCCTTCCTATGTCCCTCTCTCATTCTCTTTTCTTTTCCTCCTTTCTTCCTTCCTTCCTCCTTTCCTTCTATCCTATACTAAAATTCTCTTCCTTCAATTATTCCCACTACATTCAATTCTAAATTAGTTCCTTAGTAAAAGGACTATAAAATAATGAAGCATCAGATACACTACCCTAGTAAGAAAAAGAGAAGAAATGTTAGATATGTAATTTACTTTTACCATCTGCATAATGTATTGGCCCATCTTTGATTATCATTTCTAGGTCCCAGATATGCATGCCCATGGTGCTATCTTGTGACCTATTTTATTCCTTGCGTGTAGATTGTTGGGTTATATTTTTGATCCATATAACTGATTTTTATTTTGTAAGATAGGAAAAAAATGACCCTTGAAAAATATGATCACTAACTAATTCCCAATCTCTTACAGTTTCTTCTTGTGTAGATAGCATTTACTAAGCATCCACTCCTGGTGGCACAGTGGTTAACAGCTCAGCTGCTAACCAAAAGTTTGGCAGTTTGAATTATTTAACAGCAGCTCTTTGGAAACCCTATGCGACAGTTCTACTCTGTTCTATAGGGTTGCTAATGAGTTGGAATCAACTCAACTGCAATGGGTTTGGTTTGAGTTTTGGTTAAGCAGCCACTCCGGTCAATATATTAAAGTTATCAATTCATTTATGCGAAGTAGGTTCCAACAAACCAGATGTGTTTATGTTGTTGCTGTTGTTAGGTGCTGTTGAGTTGGTTCTGACTCATAGCTACCCTACGTATAACAGAAAGAAACACTGCCCGGTCCTGCACCATCCTCACAATCGTTGTTATGTTTGAGCCCATTGTTGCAGCCACTGTGTCAATTCATCTCATTGATGGTCTTCCTCTTTTTCATTGACCCTCTACTTTACCAAGCATGATGTCTTCTTCCAGGGATTGGTCCCTCCTGATAACATGTCCAAAGTACATAAGATGAAGTCTTATCATCCTCGCTTCTAAGGAGCACCCTGGTTGTACTTCTTCCAAGACAGATTTGTTCTTTCTTCTGGCAGTCCCTGGTATATTCAGTATTCTTTGACAACACCATGATTTAAAGACATCAATTCTTGTTTGGTGTTTCTTATTCATTGTCCAGCTTTCACATGTGTATGAGGCAATTGAAAACATCATGGCTTGGATCAGACACACCTTAGTCCTTAAAATGACATCTTTGTATTTTAACACTTTAAAGAGGTCTCTTGCAGCAGATTTGCTCAATGCAATATGTATGGTTATACCTGTGCTAATCAAATAACGAAAATGAGGCCCAGAGAACTTAAAATTCCTTGCACAGTATCTCAGAATAAGTAAGTGGTGGAATCAGTGTTCAAATTCAGCATTTTATACAAAACTCACTATCTTTCTACCACACCAGGCTACTTCTCTTGACGGTCGCTCTTGACAAAAAACAAATTGATTTCCTCGACTGAACTCCTCATCTCCTCTTGCTTTGCAATAATTATGGTCTGAGTTTCTCAAACATCTAGACAGAAATGTGTTGCCAAGTAACATTAAAAAAAAAAATTACACCCCCCATAATTTTCATAGTATGGCAATGCTGATGCAGCCACAGGTGCAGTTTTATATGGGGCATGCAGAATAAGGCCAACAACAAGTAAGCTGGGCCAGGCGTGGGCAACTTGACTTTCTGAGATTTTATAGGCTTTCATGAGTTGATGGTGAAAGAGGTTTCTCAGTCCCAGCTCATTACTCAACATCTTGATCCACATTAGGTCACCATATATTGAGATTTTAAGAAGGAGCATTTCCTGAGGAGAAAAGCTCTATGTCTTAAGCAACTGTACTTGATCTTTTTGTCTAAACTTTACCCTTTGATTTCAATTCGGCTGATTCCAATGTTTTCATGTCTCATATCTTTTCTTTCCATTCCCTTTGCCTGTAAAGTTCAGACAACTCACATCTTATATTTTCTTTTATTAAAACAACCTATAACTCATTATCCCATTTCCTATCTAGTTGCCATCTGCATTAGTTTCTGTGACTTCTGTAACAAATTACCACAAATGTAGTGACTTAAAATAACACAAATTTATTATTTTATAATTCTCAGAGGTAAAATTCCAAAATGGGTCTTACTGAGCTAAAACCAAGGTGTCGGCAGGGCTGTATTCTTTTATGGAGGCTCTGGCAGAAAATTTATTTCCTTGCCTTTTCCAGCTTCTAGAGACTGTTCACATTCCTTGGCTCATGGCCCTATCCTCAAAGCCAGCTACGTAAGGCTGAGTCTTTCTCATTTTGCCATCTCTCTAGTTCTCTCTCTTCTGCTTCTTTCTTTTACTTGTACACTTGTAATAACATTGGGTCCATCTGTATAATCTCCCTGCCTAAAGTTTCTTAACTTATTCATACCTTCAGAGTCCCTTTTGCCATAAAAGGTAACATATTCACAGGTTCCAGGCATTGTTAGGACATGGACATCTTTTGGTGACTACCACACCTTCCAAGTTATTTGGTAAATCTCATCACTGAAATTGTTGTTGTTGTTAGGTGCCATTGAGTTGTTTCCCACTCATAGCGACCCTATGTACAACAGAAAAAAAACACTGCCCAGTCCTGCACCATCCTCACAATCATTGCTATATCTGAGCACATTGTTGCGGCCACTAAGTCAATCCATCTCATTGAGGGTCTTCTTTTTTGCTGACCCTCTACTTTACTTAGCATGATGTCATTCTCCATGGACTGGTCCCTCCTGATAACATGTCCAAAGTATGTGAGATGAAATCTTATCATCCTCGCTTCTAAGGAGCATTCTGGCTGTACTTCTTCCAGGACAGATTTGTTCATTCTTCTAGCAGTCCATGGTATATTCAATATTCTTTGCCAATACCATAATTCAAAGGCATCAATTCTTCTTCAGTCTTCCTTGTTCATTGTCCAACTTTTGCATGCATATGCAAAATTTCTAAAATTTGAGTCAGAATATGTCACTTCTCCAGCTACACATAATTTTGCATTGCTTTGTCACAGTCTTCTGAATACAGTTCAATGATATGATCCATGCTGATCTAAAGCTTCATGTCTCTATTCCCTTCCAAACTGTGGGTGAAAGGGGCAAATGACATATTTCCTCTCTGTCTTGGTTTCCTAATCTGTAGTATAGGAGCAATAATAGTTTTTTCAAGATTGCTATGGGAATATGTAAGATAATGTCATTCGTTGCCCTCACAAAATAGTTCATATTGTTGTGGGTAATTCTCCAATTTATATCTCTAAATTCTGCTGTCCCATAAGGTAGCCACTAGCCACATGAAGCTATTTAAATTTTAATTAATTAAAATTAAATAGAATTAAAAATTTAGCTCCTCTATCACCCTAACCACATTTCAAGTGCTCAGTAGCCACAAATGGCTAGTGCCTATCATATTGGAAAGTGCAGATATAGAACACTTCAATCACCATGGAAGTAGACGCACATTTTCATTTTAAACCATTAGCAAATAATATCAGGTTGAACTGCATAAAATTGCTCGTTTTATAATCCAAAACAATCAAATATCAGGCAATACTATGTGGCTTAATCAAATATCTCCTAGATATCCATCTGTCACTTCAAACATATTCAAGAGGAAATTTCTTATTCTCCTCTTACCCTAAACGATATCCAGCTAAGAATTAAAATAAACTCAAATTTGACACTACCTTCACTCTATTTCATACACAAAAATACTATGAGTAATTTCCAAATGAGATTCATAAACTGATCTTTTACAAATCCACAGAGTATTTTCTATAAAACAATAAATACTTCCTAAGGTTGAAATGTGGCGTTTTACACAAATTATGCTGCATTTGGGATGTTTGCTCCTGGAGCTCTCTGTTTTTTTTATTTAATACATGTACTTAGCACTCTTAAAGAGTTCTTGGCAAGCATAAACTTGGCTTTTCTGGTATAAAAGTTATGCATGTGGTGGTCATTGTAGGAAAAAAAGAAAGGTAATTTTTAGCAATTTTATGGGACACTTGGACTCTAACTTTTGCATTTTGTGGTCTCTATAAAACTTAATTCAGCCTCATATTAAATTAGCTTACATAGTTTAAACATACTGCTAGAATTGGGATCCCAGTTCCTAGTTCTATATTTTCATATTAAGTATTATGCCAAGTAGTTGACACAGCTGCATGCTGAGGAAAAATAATAGAATGAAAACACCATGAATACAGGAATATTTTGTTATTTTTTTATCACTATGTCTCCAACATCCCACCACCTGTCTGTCAGTTTGTTGTATTTTGATAACTTGTGTGTTGCTGTGATGCTGGAAGCTATGCTACTAGTATTTCAAATACTAGCAGGGTCTCCCATGGTGGACAGATTTCTGTGTAGCTTCCAGACTAAGACGGACCAGGAAGGAAGGTCTGGTGATCTACTTCTGAAAATTAGCCACTGGAATCCCTGTGGATCACAACAGAACACTGTCCAGCACACTTGCTTTGAAAGGATCAATCCAAGGGCAGATTATCCAATAAGGAAGGTAAGTGTAGTGCTTAACAGATCATCTGTACTGTGGTGAAACCCATTGTGAAATTGTTCACTACAGATTAGTAAGTAAGCACAAATAAGCCTATGCTTACCTTGCTTACTGGGTCATCTGCCCCTGTCAGAGATTGTAAATTTAAAAACAGGCTTTGATTCTGCAGGAAGGTGCTGTGGGGTTGGGAGAGAGACAGATGCCAGCCATACCTAGAAGCAGAATCTTTGATGTGGTTTAAAAAAAAAAAAAAAGTGAAATTATTCACTACAGATGATCTGGTAAGCAAAGTAAGCACCGTGCTAGCCTTGCCTATTAGATAAGCCACCCCTGAATCAGTCTCTAGAGAAGAACATCATGTTTGGTGAAGTAGAGGGCCAGTGAGAACATGGGAGACCCTCAGTGAGATAGATTGCACAATAGCCACATGATGGACTCAAACATGCTGACGATCATGAGGACGACACAGGATTGGGCAGCGTATTGTTCTGTTGTACGTAAGACGGGCATGAGTCTGAGTTGATTCAATGGCAGAGCACAACACTCTCCAGCATCTAGTACAGCATCTAACAGGTGCTCAATAAATATTCATGAATGAGTAAAATATTTAATATATCTTTTATTAAGTAATGAAAATAATTACCACGTACAGTTGAATTGTTGCATAAACTTTTCTGAATTGTAAATACAAACAATGACAACATGCATATTCAAATTTGTGCATCTTAGAATGACAGATGTTTAGAGCTAGGGTCCTAGCTTCATATGTATAGTACCGTCATTTTGCAGATGAGTCAATGGCTTCTAAAACTAGCATGGCCAAAACATTTCATGGCAGCAAATGAGTGCAAAAGCAGAGATAGCAAAATCACTTTTCAAAATTAATTATAGTAAAAGCTGCTATCTGTATGGAAATTTCTGCTTGCCAGGCACTGGTCTAGTCGCTTTAAATATGTTAATAGTTTTAATCTTCACAACTCTTTAGGGTGAGTGATTTTACTATTACTCACTTGACAGATGAGGAAGCTGAAACACAGACAGTCGAAGTGACTCCTTCAAGGTTTTCCAGTTGTAGCAAAGCCAGAACTTAAACCCAGAGAGTGTGGTTCCAGAAACTTTTTAAAAGCTAGCCATACTAATGAATAGAACATTAACTACAGCATAGCCACGTTTTTAGGGAGACACATCACCTATCTCACAAATACCTGACCTTTTTGTTTATGAAACCTAGCCCAGGAGGCTGTTGGCACACACAAACGCAGCCTAGGTGTCTGGGTTGGATGCAGGAAGAGAAATTGCTCTCCACAAGCAAGTAACCAGAGTTCTGAAGTGGCTTCTCCTGGCTTCAGTGGGCTGGGTTTGCAGTTGCTTTCATTTTGCTTTTTATTCCCATCCCTGATCTGAGGATAACAGAACAGAACAGCAACATTTTAATCCTGGGCTCTGACTTTGAGTCTCTTCACCTGCCTAATGTCAATAATTTGATTCTTATATGTATGAGTGTGCACCTATGGGAAGAAAAAGGAACTAGGATTCATCTTTTTTGTTTCAGTTTCATTTGACTGCAAAGATGGGTGGGGCAGAGCAGATGACAGCCTCTGTGAACCTAAGCTCTCCTTGAAGAATGAAACCAGATTCCCTTTATAACGCAGAGAATACTTAACTTCAAAAGCATGAAGTTTACTGAAGGATCAGACACTTTCGGGCGAAGAAAGCCCTGGACGATTGTCAAAAAAAGCATAATCATTCTTCTGGCTATGGCTAACCCCTCTCTTAAACTATCTCATAGAAAGTAGAGAGATGGCTATTTCCATAAGGAAAGAAATTGCCAACTAATGTGAAGAAATCTCTTTCTTCCAAACAAAAGGCTAATTTTTGTTTCTGTTTTCCAAAAATTTTCCCCATCACTTCCTTCTACAAAACAGAATACTTACTCTTCCGTTTCATAGGCCAGAAATAAACACCAAAGCCAAACCTGTTACCATCAAGTTGATTTCAACTCATAGTGACCTGGTGGCACAGAGGTTAAAGAGCTTGTTTGCTAACCAAAAAGTCGGCAGTTTGAATCCATCAGCTGCTTCTTGGAAATCCTACGGGGCAGTTCAACTCTGTCCTACAGGGTCACTAGGAGTCAGAATAAGAACAGTGTATGGTTTTCTTTATAAATATGGAAATTCCATATCTAAAAGTAGTCTTACCAAGCTTTCAAACATGACACTTGAACAAAAATGAATCCAATCACAAAACCAGTTGAATACATTCCTTAGCTACAGGAACATACGCCCCCTCCTCTTTCCCTAGTTTGAATACAGTTGCATTTTTTTTCTCTTCATATTTCATACCTAAGACTTACTTCCTTATTTGGTTATTAATGATGTGCAGGAAATATCCTCTATTTTATCCAGATTTGAAAATGCTCAAAGCACACTTATTAATCAAGTAGATTCTAAAGATATGATAGCTTTTGTACATATTTATGACATCATCACTATTTCCTTGAACCATTTCTTTCAGGTGTTTGGGGGGTCCTTTTTACATTCACCTCTGAACTTGATGCTGTATCTAGAAGGCTGAAGCTATCACAAGTCTGTGCTCTAGAGAAGTAAATTATTGTGCTTGTTCAGTTAAGCTACAGATACTCAAGAAACAGAGAAGCAGCCCCAGCAGCTACAACGACAATAAGGACTTCATTTTTTTGACATTTACAAAACACCAAGGGTGTTTGGGACACTTGACTCCAATATGCTTTAGTATCAAATGGCTTAAGCAAATAAATATCTGCTTTGTATCCCTCTTAGTGTGAAGTGTTGTTGTTGTTAGGTGCCGTCAAGTTGGTTCTGACTCATAGCAACTCTATGGACAATGGAATGAAACACTGCCCAGTCCTGTGCCATCCAAAATATCATTGCATGCCAAAGAACCGTATAACCTCTGTGATGTAGAACAATATGCCTTTATTGCCCACATGTCTGAGGTGGTTTTCTAGGTAGCTCTGCTGACCTTGGTTGGGCTCACTCACGCAGACAGAGTGAGCTAGAAGTTGATTAATCAAGGTTGACTTTGGCTGGGATGACATGAGTGATTCAGCTCTGCTCCACTTGTCACTCACCCTCCTGGAGGTTAATCTGGGCATGTTCCCATGGTAGAGACACAAGAGAGAATAGGTAAGTCAAATCACAAGAATTATTCAAGCCTCTGCTTGTGTCACATGGTCAAAGCCATGGGTGCAAGGATGGGTGATGAATTGGGGCCATCTTTGGAATCTACCACATCCATCATATGGAGTGCAAAAGTAAGATTCTAATTCTAATCACTAATCAAACTAGAAAATCTCTGGAAAAGTTGAAGACTATGTTTGAATACTTAGCTAATGGACTAGACTGGCAAATTTTCAACTTAACGTTACTTGTAGTCTGTGATTTGAATTCTAGCAAAACATTAAGCTATGACTAGCTTTTGGAGAAGATGTTTGAGACTAAATGGGCAGAATATATAAGGATAAAAAAGAAGGGTATTCACTATCCAAAAGTAATTTTATTTAAGTTGGTTTAACACTGACAGAATGTCTTTCAAAGCAATTTTAATTGCTGTGATGGTTAAGATTGTATGTCAGCTTGGCAGGGCCATGATTCTCAGTGTTTATATGTGATCACTCCCATGATTGAATCTGCTGTGAGTAGCCAGTCAGTTGAAAGGGAGTTTCATTGGGGGTGTTGCCTGCATCAGAATATAAGCAGACATTCTGGATTCTGGCTTTCTGCTTGCTCTGGATCCTGTGGCTGCCTCCTGTCCATCTGACCTGTGGTTCTTGGGACTTCAGCTATCAGCTTATCCGCTGATCTTAAGTTTCATGGATCTTCACAGCCTGTGAGCAGAGCCCTGCTTTCCAATATGCCGGTCTTGTGTTCTCCAGCCCCTGTGGCTATCTGAATTGGGAGAAGCCTCTATCCTAATCCACGGACTTGGGACGTTCCAGCCTCTACAATCGTGTGAGTTGTTTCTTTGATATAAATCTCTCTGTATGTATATTTATACACTTTGCTGGTTTTGCTTCTTTAGAGAACCCAGCCTAAGACAATTGCTTTTTTTCAAGGACTCCGAATAGGCTCCCACATGAGGTTTTTGGTAATTTCTATGATCTCAGGTTCCAGCACATGTTATTATCTCACATTCACACATGCCCTCAGTAACTAAGACTTTTGCTTGAATGCAACCTCCCCAGAGAGGTCTTCTCTGACCACCTTACCTATCTTGTAATGTTCAATTCCTTATCCAGCTCAACATTACTCAGAGATCTTACCACCAGATGAGATGTCAAACTGTTTACTGTCTGTATCTCCTTGCCCTCCCACCTCATCCCATGTCGGTTAAGGTTTCTGAGAGCAAGGATAATGTTCAATCACTCTGTTATATTCTAATGTCTAGAAAATCTTGGCATGTAATGAGTTCTCCCCTCAATTTTTTTAAAATGGATACACTGACTGATGGACTGACTGAATGAATGAATGAATGACACTGACTGACTGATCATGATCTCTCCACCCTACTATCTCTTATATAGTCATGTTGTTGGAGAGATGACTTTATTTTTTTTCTCTTAAAAGTAAGCTCCCTTTATCTCTACTTTTCATCAGTTACCCTTGGATATTCAGATTTACATTGTAATCACTTCTTTCTTTCCATTCTCATATCTTAATAGTTCTCTTATGGTGTTGTAAATTAGGACTAAAGTATCATTATTTACCTCTATGTAGCTCCTTGGTGTACAAGTGAGTCGGTAAGGTCGCTCTAACAAAATGTGTCTATACTGAATTATGAGTAACACACACGGTAAAAATAACTACTTGCCACACAAGTTGTTACAATGACCTATACATAATGATAGAGACTGTATTTTATATAATGTATTTTATTTTATAGACATTCAATATTACAAAATGTACGTTACAGCTCTATTTCACTCTAAATAATACACAAATTGTATTTTTGAGAAAACCTCACATTTGTGTTGCTTTTAAGGGAAATTTCCACCACTCGTCCATCACTTTGCCATACTGTGGCTTGCATGTTGCTGTGATGTTGAAAGTTATGCTACTGGTATTCAAACACCAACAAAGTCACCCATGGTGGACAGGTTTCAGTGGAGCTTCCAGACTAAGCTAGACTAGGAAGAAGGACCAGGTGGTCTACTTCTTCTACTTTCACTGGCAAAGAAATTGACCAGCAAAAATCTCATGAATAGCAGTGGATCATGGACTGATATAGTGCCAGAAGATGAGCCCTTCAGTTTGGAAAGCACTCAAAATACAACTGGGGAAGAGTTGCCTCTTCAGAGCTTTGTGGCACAACTCAAAATAAAAAGAAACAGCTGCAAATTTCCATTAATATTGGGAATGTGGAAGGTACAATGTATGAATCAACAAAAATTGGAAGCTATCAAAAAGGAAATGAAACACATAAAGATCAATATCCTAGGCATTATTGAGCTGAAATGAACTGGTATTGGCCATTTTGAATCAGACAATCGTGTGGTCTACTATATTGGGAATGACAGATTGAAGAGGAGTGGATCACATTCATCATCAAAAAGAACATTTCAAGATCTATCCTAAAGTACAATGCAGACAGTGATAGGATAATGTCCATACTCCTACAAGGAAGACCAGTTAATACAACTATTACTCAAATTTACAGACCAACCACTAATGCCAAAGATAAAGAATTGAAGATTTTTACTAACTTCTGCAGTTTGAAATTGATCAAACATGTGATCAAGATGATAATTACTGGTGATTGAAATGTGAAAACTGAAAAGAAGATGGATCAGTAGTTGGAAAATATGGCATTGGTGATAGAAACAACTCTGGAGATCCCATGATAGAATTTTGCATGACCAATGACTTATTTATTGCAAATACCTTTTTTCAATAACATAAATGGCCAGTATACACATGGACTATGCCAGACGGAATACACAAGAATTAAATCAACTACATTTGAGGAAAGAAATGATGGAGAAGCTCAATATCATCAGTCAGAACAAAGCCTGGGGCCAGCTGTGGAGCAGGTCATCAATTGCTCATATACAAGTTCAAGGTGAAGTTAAAGAAAATGAAAAGAAGTCCACCAGAGCCAAAACATGACTTTGAGTATATCCCACCTGAATTTAGAGACCATCTCAAGAACAGATTTGATGCATTGAACACTAATGACAGAAGACCAGACGAGTTGTGGGATGACATCAAGAACACTATCCATAAAGAAAGCAACAGGTCATTAAAAAGACAAGAAAGAAAAAAAATACCAAAATGGATGTCAGAAGAGACTCTGAAACTGGCTCTTGAACGTAGAGCAGCAAGAGCAAATTATAGAAATGAATGATGCAGTAAAAGAGCTGAACAGAAAATTTCAAAGGGCAACTTGAGAAGAGGAAGTAAAGTATTATAATGAAATGTGCAAAGATCTGTAATTAGAAAACCAAAAGGGAAGAATACGCTTGGCATGTCTCAAGCTTAAAGAACTGAAGAAAAAATTCAAGCCTTGAGTTTCGATACTGAAGATTTCTATAGTGAAATTAATGAACAACTCAGGAAGCATCAAAAGAAGATGGAAGGAATATACAGAGTCACTGTACCAAAAAGAATTGGTCAGTGTTCAACCATTTTAGAAGGCAGTATATTATCAAGAAATGATAGTACTTGAAGGAAGAAGTCCAACCTGCACTAAAGGCATTGGCGAAAACCAGGGCTTCAGGAATTGATGGAACACCAAATGAAGTGTTTCAAGAAACGGATTTAGTGCTGGAGTTGCTCACTTGTCTATGCCAAGAAATTTGGAAGATAGATACCTGGCCAACCGACTGGAAGAGATCCATATTTGTACCATTCCAAAGAAAGGTGATCCAACAGAATGCAGAAATTATCAAACAATATCATATGAAAGTAAAATTTTTCTGAATATCATTCAAAAGTGATTGCAGCAGTACATCAACAGGGAACTGCCAGAAATTCAAGTTAGAATTAGAAGAGGACATTGAACAAGGGATATCATTGCTGATGTAAAATGGATCTTGGCTGAAAGCAGAGAATACCAGAAAGATGTTTGCCTGTGTTTTATTGACTATGCAAAGATATTTCACTGTGTGGATCATAGCAAATTATTCGTACTATTGCAAAGAATGAGAATTCCAGAACACTTAATTGTGCTCATGAGGAAACTGTACTTAAACCAAGAAGCAGTCATCAGAACAGAACAAAGGGATACTGCATATTTTAAAATCAGGAAAGGTGTGCATCAAGGTTGTATTCTTTCACCATACTTATTCAGTCTGTATGCTGAGCAAATAATCCAAGAAGTTAGCCTATATGAAGAAGAATACAGCATCAGGCCTTGAGGAAGACTCATTAGCATCCTGCACTATGCCGATAACATCATCATGCTTGCTGAAAATGAAGAGGACTTGAGGCACTTACTGATGAATATCAAAGACTACAGCCTTCAGTACGGATTACACCTCAACATAAAGAAATCAAAAATCCTCACAACTGGAGCAATAAGCAACATCATGGTAAAAAGAGAAAATATTGAAGTTGTCAAGGATTTCATTTTACTTGGATCCTTGATCAATGTCCATAGAAGCAGCAGTCAAGAAATCAAACAATGTATTGCATTGGGTAAATCTGCTGCAAAAGACCTCTTTAAAGTGTTAAAAAGCAAAGATGTCACTTTGAGGACTAAGGTGTGGCCTGACCCAAGCCATGGTATTTTCGATCACCTCAGATGATGCAAAAGCTAGACAATGAACAAGGAAAACAGAAAAAGAAATGATGCCTTTGAATTATGACATTGGCAAAGAAGATTGAATACACCCTGGACTACCAGAAAAACAAATCTTTCTTGGAAGAAGTTACAACCAGAATGCTCCTTGCAAGCGAAGATGGTAAGACTTCATCTCATGTACTCTGGACATGTTATCAGGAGGGACCAGTCCCTGGAGGAGGACATCATGCTTGGTAAAGTAGAGGGTCGGCAAAAAAGAAGAAGACCCTCAATGAGATGGATTGACATAGTGGCTGAAAGATGGGCTCAAGCATAGTAACAATTGTGAGGATGCTGCAGGACCAGTCATTGCTCCCGTTCTATTGTACAAGGGTCGCTATGAGTTGGAAATGACTCAACAGCACCTAACAACGACATAGGGAAATTTTAAAAATAGGCACACTTCAAGATACATTGTTGTTATTAGATACATTAGACTTGGAGAACTAGGTCTACTCTAACCATCTTGGAGATTTAACATGCTAAAATATTAGCATACTAAAGATTAGCATACTAAAAGATCTGAGAAGTCCCTCGGTAAAGAACTATTTTGTTGAATGTAGAATTTTCCAAACAAATTTGACCACAAATCTTTTGACTGTTTCATTTGTTTCCTTAAGGTATTTCCTTTATTTGCTGCTTTCTTGTTTGTTTGCATTTTACATAGCATTTTATATATACAATAAAATGTATTTTTGGAAAGACTGTTCTATATATATATACCATTGCCTGCTTATGCCTCTAACGCCTCACCTAAATTTAATGTGATTTTCTTAAAAGAGTTCAAGCACTTATCACGTATTCCTCTTTAGAGGATTCATAGATTATTACTCACCTAATTGAGCAGGATAAACCACACAATGGTTTAATACTAGAACCAGCCTTGGAATCATCCTTAAAGTTGATGCAGTCCACAGATTAAGTGCATGTGAGGCTCTGAGATTTCAAACAATATGCTGAATTGTCTCTGTCTGTCCTTGTAGATCCATGTTCCAACTTCTGTGCTGTTTTCTGCCCTGGAAGGAAGATCTGTAGAGTCTATTAAAGAACTTTCTTTCCTTCTGGCTTCTGACTGGGTTCACCAATGGAAGACACTGGCAGGAAGAGGGATTGGTGGGTAGGAGTTTGGAGTGAAGAGGAAAGTGATGTCCCAGTAGATAGTTGGCAGTGTTCTCTCTCTCTCCTTTTCTCTCTCTCTTACTTTCTTTTTTTTTTTTAATTATACTTTAGATGAAAGTTTACAGAGCAAATTAGTTTCTCACTAAACAATTAATACACATATTGGTTTGTGACATTCATTGTCACCCCCACGATATGTTAACCTTCTCCCTTTCTCGATCTTGGGTTCCCCATTACCAGCTTTCCTGTCCCCTCTGTCTTCTTGTCCTTGCCCCTGGGCTGGTGTGCCCATTTAGTCTCATTTTGTTTTATAGGCCTGTCTAATCTTTGGCTGAAGGGTGAACTCAGGAGTGATTTCAGTACTGAGCTATAAGGGTGTCCAGGGGCCATACTCTCAGTGTTTCTCCAGCCTCAGTCAGACCAGTAAGGCTTGGTCTTTTTTTTTTTTTTTCTTTTTTCTTTTGGTAAGTTAGAATTTTGTTCTACATTTTTCTCCATCTCTGTCCGGGACCCTCTACTGTGATCCCTGTCAGAGCAATCGGTGGTGGTAGCAGGCCACCATCTAGTTGTGCTGATGGAGGCTATGGTAGTTGCAGTCCATTAGTCATTTGGACCAATCTTTCCCTTGTGTCTTTGGTTTTCTTCATTCTCCCTTGCTCCAGACGGAGTGGGACCAGTGAAGTATCTTAGGCGGTGGCTCACAACCTTTTAAGACCCCAGACGCTACTCACCAAAGTAAGATGTAGAACATTCTCTTTATAAACTATGTTATGACAAAGGAGCTAGACGTTCTTGAGACCATGGTCCCCAGCCCTCAGCCCAATAATTTGGTCCCTCAGGAAGTCTGGGTGTGTCTATGGCACTTCCATGACCTTGCCTTGGTCAAGCTGTGCTGGCTTCCCCAGTATTGTGTACTGTCTTACCCTTCACCAAAGGGTAATTTTGTATTGTGTACTGTGTACAGTATTGTGTACAGTATGGTACACTGTCTTACCCTTCGATTATCTATTGTCTATTTAGTGTTTTTCCCTCCCCACCCGTCTTCTCCCTCGTAACCAAAAAAGATGGTTTCTTTTTGTGTGTAAACCTTTTCATGAGTTTTTATGATAGTGGTCTCATACAATATTTGTCCTTTAGTGATTGACTTATTTCACTCAGCAGAATGCCCTCCAGACTTATCCATGTTGTGAGATGTTTCACAGATTCATCATTTTCCTTCATCTTTGGGTAGTGTTCCATTTTGTGTATGTATCATAGTTTGTTTATCCATTCATCTGATGATGGGCACTTAGGTTGTTCCATCTTTTTGCTATTGTGAATAATACTGCAATGAACATGGGTGTGCATATATCTATTCATGTATCAGCTCTTATTTCTCTAGGATATATTCCTAGGAGTGGGATTGCTGGATCATATGGTATTTCTATTTCTAGCTTTTTAAGGAAGTGCCATATCATTTTCCAAAATGGTTGTACATTCCCACCAGCAGTGCGTAAGAGTTCCAATCTCCCTGTAGCCTCTCCAACATTTGTTATTTTCTGTTTTTGTGATTTGTGCCAGTAATGTCAGGGTGCCTCTCTCTCTTTCTAATCCAGTGACCATTCCTTCCCTTTTCCTCTTCAGCTAGGGCCTAAAATGGCCCCAGGTTTTCCAGTCCCTAGTGCTTCACTTTCTTCTTTGGCTTGCCCTAAACCTGCCTACACCTTTGAAAAATCTCTTGATGATAACTTCCTTAGTTCTTACAGTGCATGAACCATCTCTTTCCTGATGGGATACAATTGATTTTCATAGAATCCCATACTTAAAGAGTGGAGCAACCAGAATTTGAATCCAGGTCTGTCTGAACCAAAGTCAGCTCTCTTAATCATTATGATAGACGGTATCTGGCTAAGGATATTGATATCTTAGTAAACTCTGGCTTTCTATTTCCTATTTAAACAGTGACCAAAAAAACACAATAAAAGTAATAGTAAGAACAATGAACATTTATTGAGTGTTTAAAACCCATTGCCATCAAGTTGATTCTGACTCATAGCTATCCTATAAGACTGAGTAGAACTGTCCCATAGGGTTTCCAAGGAGTGGCTGGTGGATTAAAACTGCCAACCTTTTGGTTAGCAGCCGCAGCTCTTAACCTCTGTGCCATCAGAGCTCCATTGAGTGCTTACTATATACCAAATATGTTCTTAGGTTTTTTTACAAGTATTAGCTCCTTGAAACTTCACCTTAAGCCTATGAAGTGGATACTATTATTAAGTCTATTTTTTCGATGAAGGAAATGAGGTTAAATTACTGTTCAATATCATACGTCCAGTGAATAGGATATAAACCCAGACAGTCTGTACCAAGAGACTGAATTTCTACTCACTATCATATACTGGGGAAACCCTGGTTGCATAGTGGTTAAGAGCTATCTATGGCTGCTAGGCAAAAGATGGGCAGTTCTAATCCACTAGGCGTTCCTTGGAAACTCTTTGGGGACAGTTCTACTCTGTCCTATGGGGTTGCTATGAGTCGGAATCAACTTGACAGCAACAGGTTTAGTTTGGTTTATCATATGCTGGAAACCATGTGAGAAAGTGGTTAATAGTTTGGCTATTAACCAAAAAGGTCGGCAGTTCAAACCCACCAGCAGCTTCTTGGAAATCCTATGAGGTAGTTGTACTCTGTCCTGTAGGGTTGATATGAGTTGGAATCCACTCAATGGCAATGAGTTTGGTTTGGTTTTTTGAACCATATACTATTGTCAGTACATTGGTCATCCACAGTAACATCAAGTTATTAGTATGGACATTTTGCACCATAATAGCCACTATCTTCTTCTTCAAGGTCCTGAAATCAATGTTTTTCAGCCATTGCTGTGTACCTTTCACTATGAGGAATATACAAAGAACAGACTACACAGTTTCCTGAGTCCATTAGAAAGCACAAACCTCTTAAGAAGAAAAGATAAATATGAGGAAAAAGTTGGAGTACAAGAGAAAGTATATCCATGTTATTTTTAAATTTCACAAAATGCACTGAACAAAATTTTAGCTCTGATTCTGGATAAAGATGTCAAAAAGTACTGATTAGCAAATGACATTTAGGCACGTGAATATTTTTGCCACCTCTCATCTTGCTTCCTCTCACCTGTAAAAATGGCATTTAACTCTGTTGACATCCTGATTATAATGTTATCACTGCTTTTCAGTTATTTCTACTAACCCATGACAGGTTTCCTTATTCACATGTCATTCGTTTGACATTTATTTTCTTTCCTTAATTTGTGTTTAAATATGAATTCCTAAAATCTGCCTTGATTATATGTTGCTGCTTAGCTGGTATCACTCATTACCTTTCAGCTTATTCTCAGTGGAAAGTAGTTAGTGATATCCATTTACCCTTATAATAGTTTTTATGCAAGTATCAACAATAGATAATGTCCTCGGCGGTGGTTTTCAAATTTGAAGTTTGGTGGTTCCAAAATCAACTTTCTTTTCTAAAAAGACACATGGATCATCATCATACCACGACCACAGCCATAACTTTAGAAATTCTGTTCTGTGGGAAGAGTAATGTCCTAAGCATGCCTAGTGAGGCCTTATGCATGCCATAAGCATGCCTATACATGCTCGGTATATCTTTTGTCAAAAGCATTCCAGGTAATTCTGAATTAACTTGCCAAAAATCAAAGATCCATGCAGTGTGGTCATCATGGCAGCGGGGAGAATGTGGCCAGAAGAGGGGGAAAGGGAAGGGAAAACAAAGCAATGATTGGAGCAAGACTGAACCTAAAAATTGAAAGACAGTGGGGGAAAAAGGATGCCAAGTCTAAGATCTGAGTAGAGCCTACTGTCAGGCTGGTGAGTACACTAAGTTCTCTCCTGGTAAAGTTTTAATGGATTATAGTAAAGAACAAATGAGAAAATTCATTGAGCAGAGTGCTTGACGTAGAGGACATGCTCAAAAATCTGGCTTATCATTATTAATTCTGTGACAGCAGTGGAAATCCTAGTCAATATCATATAAATATTAGGTTAAAACATAAGAAATTAAAATACTTAGGAATAAATCTAACCAGGGATGTAAAAGACCTATACAAAGAAAACTACAAAACACTACTGCGTGAAACCCAAAGGGATCTACAGAAATGGAAAAACATACCATCCTCGTGGATAGGCAGACTCAACATTGTGAAAATGACAATTCTACCCAAAGCAGTTTACAAATACAACGCAATCCCGATCCAAATACCAACAACATTCTTCA
>NW_004444294.1:155041-233601 GCF_000243295.1 Trichechus manatus latirostris | reverse complement strand
TATTTTATTCTTATGATGTGGCTTTGAGAAAAATTAAAATTGCATATGTGGCTTTGATTATATTTCTATCAGACAGCATTGTTTAAACATTAGTAAGGATAAGCAGAATGGATTTAACCAATCCAATTTTACACATGAACAGAAGGAGAAGAAGAATTTGTCCGTATAGTGTACAAGTCACAAAATTAGTAAACATAGAGTAGAACTCAAATTCAGGTCCCCTAATACTGGCCCAATGCTTTTACACTTGGCCCTGCTCTGTGTTGTGAAAGAGCTTTTGGAAGTAAAAAGGGCCATACAGGCACTAGGGGAGACTGTCACTGCTAACTGTGCTTCTTGGAGGCCCAGGGTTGTATGATGTGGTTTGGCAGGCCAGCCTGCACCAGCTGCCATGGCATCCGTGTTTGTGATACAGCCCATGATACTTTCCATCCTCCTGACAGTCCCTTGCCTATGAGATCTGACCCAGCTGTACAAACCCAGAGCTGTCTATCACCTGAACTAGGGGAAGTGACTCAATGCTAGATCATGAAAGCATGCCCAGTGTCGGCTGACTGCTTCTCAATGCAGTCAGGCTTGGCTGCTTTCCAGCCTCATCCATCTTCTGCCTTGGCAGAAACAGGTTGTGGAGGTTGATGGGATTCTACCTTTGAACCTTCAGCTCGCAATAAACAGGCGAAATCCCTTTAGACCCTACCCTATGGAGAGCTGCTCTACTTTGTACACATGGAGTTGCCATTAGTTGGAACCTACTCAATGGAAACTAAGGACAACAACATGGAGAATGCAATCTGTTTGTGGTTGGGGCAAGAGTATCAAAATGTCTCCGTAAATCTCATTTTCAGTCTGCAAACCAAGGCCAGTGTGACAAGTAGATAACCCCGTGTATGACATGGCTTGTGACATTTCAGGAAGGGCTACTGTTTTGAAAGTACTCCTCACCAGGTTCTCCTAGGTCATTTTAAATTCTTCCTTTTAAGATGTAAGCTTTCTGAACATTTCCATCTGATAATGCAAATTAAAATTCAAGGGACCTTGGTAATTATTTTCAGCTAATGCTTTGACAGTGTGACCCAGGTTGCTGTAAAAGCAAAGTCAGATTGAAACATGGCATTGGATACTGTATTGCGATAACCAATAACAAAGAAAATATATCGATAATGATACCAGTTACATTCCTCAAGATCACTTACAAAGTGCTTTGTCCTACTCTTTTCCTTTGGTTTGCATATGATTATTATCTCAGTTTTAAAAAGGAGAAAACTATGCCATTAAGCTATTTTCCCAAGATCACACTTTTCAAATGGCCCAGCGAGAACTCAAACCATAATCTTATTCCAAGTCCCATAGATTTTTCATATGTTGTAATAAAATCAATAGACACGTGTTCTCTTAGCTCATCTGTAAGTATTCATAAATATTTTTCATACTTAGGCTCATTTTTTATTTGGTGTTTTACCAGACCTTTATTTTTTTTCAATATGTCTCTTTTTCTGATTCAAGAGAAGGAACTACATATTCATTTATTCTTTTGCTTATCAGTATGTTGAACAAGCGTTTAGTGAATGCATTCACTGTGCAAGATATTCTGTAGTAAACACTATCTCGACCTTCAGAGAAATCCAATATACTCATGCAGAGGTGATGAGACACATACACTATCCTGTATCTCAAATTTCCATGATCTTAAACACTACCTCAGTGCTAATGACTCCAAATAGAAACACCCAGCACCGACCTCTTCACTGAAGACCAGAGTGGTATATGCAAGTGACTGCTGGCTATCTCTGCTTGTACATCCAAAAGGCTTTGCAAATTTAAGATGGGCAAAACAGAACTCTGGATACACCATGCACCACCATTCTCCAACACTGCTCCTCTCTTCTTCACAATCTCTGCATAGTAATATCATCCACCTAGTTATTCCTGCCAAGATGAAGCAAGCATCTTTCAAATCTCTTTCTCTCTCACCCTTTGTATACAAATCCACCAGCAATTCATTCCAACTTCACCTTCTAACTACATCCTTGATCTCACTGCTCTCCAGCTCCATTCCTAATACCCGAGTTTGAACTACTGTCTATCGAAATAGCCTCTTTCAGTTAAGTCCTGAGAATATTCATATCAATTGCTATAACATTATTTTTTGCAAATTGCAACATTTGATTGTTTTGGTTACTGTTTCCATTGACTGTTTTTTCTTTCTTCTTCTTCTTTTTTTTTTTTTTTTTTTACTATGGATCATAATTCTCTGTTTCTTTGCAGGTCTAGTAATTTTTCTGTATCCTGGACATTGCAGATGAAGTGTTTATGGAGATTCTGAATTCGATCTTCCTTTGAAGAGTGTTGATTTTTTTATCATAGCCAGCAGTTAAATTACTGGTTTATCACCTTGGATTTTGTTTTATGCTTTGTTATAGCAGATATGTTTTGTCTTTGCCCTTAGTTATAAGACAAATGTCATAGACCTGGGACCTCGTCTAGGACTTTATCCTCGGAATTCATCTTTGCTCTTGACTTGTGACCCATGTAGGGTTTTAGAGGAAATTCTAAGATTTACTCTGGTCCTTTAATTAGGCTGGATTTAAATGCCAATTTCATTATCATGTGTGGTTGGCAGAGTCTAAAATCTCTGCTCAGTTCTTTCAGCCTTCCTATCTTCTGGGATTATTGGAATCTCCCCAACATATAAACGTGCAGTTTAGGAGACATCCAAGGCTATGAGGTAGGTGTAGATGCAGATTAGAGTCATCTTCTTGGTAGCCCCACCTTGTCCAGGATTACCTCCACTCAATTTCCAGCTTTCCTGGCAGCCAAAGAACTCTGTTTTCTTTTACCTCAAGCCAGTAAGACTGCAATTTGATACTTGAGGCTTAGCCAACCAAAGTGTACTGCATACACTGGGAAGTGCCTTCAGACGTGCGTGTCTGTGTGTATGTGGATACTTACACATACATACATATAAATATATATTTCTTGTGATCGTTAAGGATGTGTGTCAACTTGGCTGGGTCATGATTCTCAGTGGTTTGGCCGTTATGATGTAGTTTGGCAGTGGTATGATAATGTGATCACCTCCATGATGAGATCTGCTGTGAGTAGCCAATCAGAATACTAGAACTTGAGCTCTATCATAATGCTTTTGTTGTTGTTGTTGTTTTAATGTGAAACATATCATGGTAACTTCTTTTCTTAAAACTTACTACTAACATCTCTATTTACTTGGAATGAAATCTTAGCACATGGCCGCCATGAGTGCTTCTCAGCCTAGCCTGCACAGTGAGTTACATGGAGAGCTTACCAATGCCTTGGTCACACCCCCAGAGATTTGCGAAGTTCCTCAAGTAATTCTAACAGGCAAGGAGTCACACCATCACCTTACATAATTTTGCCCCTGCCTACTGCTACGCTTTCTCAATCAGTTTCTTCCTTACTTACTATACTCCAGTCATGCTGGCATTGTGTCTGTATCTGAAACACAAAACATGACTTGCACTTACTCTTCCACTTCTGAAGTCCTTTGCCCTCATATCGTTTGCATTCACATTTTAACTTAAATGTCATCTCCACAGAGTTTATTTTCCCTCACTCAACAACAGTAATCGCAATCTATCACATAACTTTTTAAATTCATTTTTATAGCATTTTCATCATAACAACTCATAATCATAAATTACCATATATGTTTATTTTTACTTATTAATTGCCTGTTATCCACCCCCAACACACACTATAAAACCTGTTGCCTTCAAGTCAATTTCGACTCGTAGCAACCTTATAGAACAGGATAGAACTGCCCCATAGGGTTTCCAAGGAGCAGCTAGTGGATTTGAACTGCCTACTTTTTGTTTAGCAGCTGAGCTCTTAAGCACTGTGGCATCAGGCCTCCACACACACTTTGGGGAGTCTTTATGAAAGACGAGAACTTTTCAAATATGCTATCCACTATGCCTACAACATTTCAACAATTAGAACATAGGAGGTACTTGTATGTAAACATTTGTTCAGTAAATGATAAAATGTATGAACTAATGAAAGGCCACATATGCTATAAAAGAAGTACAAGAAAGATGTGTTGGAGGAATCTGTTCCTAAAACAAATATCCAGGTCATAATACAGCACAGGCTATCACAGAGGTCTTTCTTAGGATTCTTGTCCTGTTTTTATCTTATATACATACAGGAGGAGTCTTTGGATGGTGTAAATGGTTAACATGCTCAGCTGCTAACTGAAAGATTGGAGGTTCCATTCCACACAGAGGTGCCTCAGCAGAAATATCTGGTGATTTACTCCTAAAAAATCAGCCAGTAAAAACCCTGTGGAGCATGGTTCTACTCTGATACACATAGGGTCACAATGAGTTGGAAACAATTCTAAGGCAACTGTTGTTATTTGTTTTCATACATACATGAAAGTAGCCCAGGTCTTGAAATTGACTAAAATTGGTGTGTCCATGTATCTCATATGTAACCTCTAAATATTAATTTGGTGGCCAGTTATGTTCACTGTATCACATTTGGGTTAAGAATTCTAATTTAGAACAACATAATGGCAATGTTTCCACTGGTTTACTGAAAAGGGTATAGCTCTATATCCTTACTCAGCAATTCACACCAAGCTCTTCTCCAAGAAAACCGTTGCAGAAATTTCATTGAAGACCTCTTCACCACAACTCACTTTACTCGGACTCAGGCACAAGAAGAACAATGCAAATGTCAATATTCAAAGAGATGAAGGTAAACTGTTCTCTTTTTCAGCACATGAAAGCATCATTTGCAAGCATCTCCCTCTAGCTTCATAAATAAATTGAGGAGCAGTGAGCTCATATCCTCATCAACGATTAGATCTTTAGACTACAAGAAATTCTTTATTATGTTGATATAAAAGTTACTTCTGTGTCATGCTTACCCATTGGTGCTAGCTCCAATATGTGGAACAGCACAAATGGGATCTCTTTATGTACAGGAACATTCATATGAAGTCAACAAAATTATCTACTCTTAATCTTCTCTCCCTTGCAAGAATTATGTCCAGATCCATTACGAGATGCAAACAGAACATGAATTCTGAACCCTTCACTTTCTGGTTGCTCTCTTCCTAGATGCTTTAAATGTTATGTCTGACTTTTAAAACATGACTCCCATGAAACATCATATGTGGCCTGACCACCAAGTAAAACATATTCACTCCACGTGATCATTGAAGCCATAGTCATGCTTACACTGATGGCAAGGTGGAATTTCTTTACATTAAACATAAGAAAGCCTCAGGATCCATATAGCTTGCTTGTTTAATTCATTATTTCTGACTCTGCCTGCAATTTGACTTTTTTTTTTTTTTTAATAATCCTTCAGAAAGCAAATACCCCAAGACAGAAAGCAAACAACCCAAGAAAAAACAGTTCTCTGGTTGCATTGATTGGTCACTGGTAAACTGATCCTTAACGATGCTTAGTTAAAGTAGGGAATATATAAACAGAGCAAGCAAGGTTCTGAAATGGCCTATACATGCAACTAATGTAGCCACCCCTTTAAGGACTTTCAATGTGTATTTATTTTACTATTTTTTAATGGAGATTAAGGGAGCAAATCGATGTTTCTATCAGAGGAAAAAATGTCCTTTAAGTGCAAAGCATTTTTCAGAAGCTCCTTCCAACACCAGCACAGTGACATCACCAGAAGAAGGATTGTTTAACTAAAGGGGATCATTATCTGTCGTTTGGATTTCTCTGCACTGAACAAGCAATTTGTCTGTCAGAGATGAACTGAGTTTTTAAAATGAATGTCTAAAACATGCTTACAACTCCTCTCTGTGCCCCTGACAAATGGAAACATTGGTTTTCACGGAGAAGAGAGGCTTAAGCTGTTTATTTCCATGAAAGAAAAAAAAACTAGTCTTTAGAAAGTCTTTAATATATGTTTGCTTTGTCTACAATCTCATGTCACATGTTTTAAGCTAATTCTATCCATGTTTATTAACCCCTATTATCAGCATTATCGCTGCAGGATTGCAATGGTTTCACTAATCGCCATTTTTGTTCAAATATATGACAAGTAAGAAGCATTGATAAGCAGTGAAATAAATATTTTATAAGGGGATATGATCTACTTTACAATAGTGGCTCGGACCATTCTTGCCATTAATTTTAAGATCAATTTCATTAAACTGATTAAATTTGTCCTGGAGAGTACGAAGAACGATAGAAAGAAGATAAGTGTAAAAAAGAGAGAAGCAGTTCTGCCTATTCAGTTAGAAACGAAGTTGGTGTCTACTAAATAGAACCTAACTCTGGATAGAGCTAATCAGATTTTCTTCAGATTAGCAGTTTATTGGGTAAACAGACAAAAGGTTACTTTTAAGACAAATGTTCTTAATATCAACTCAATAAGATGGTGAACTTGATCTGTTGCATTCTTTCCCAGTAAAAGCATCACAAATCACCTATGGATTTTTTAAAAGAAAATCGAGAAGTTAAAGGTTTATTACATCAGAACTATAATTTTAAGTGAGTTCTGGAAAACACTGTGGATTAATTTTTCATTATAATAATGTTTCTATTGAAAAATGGTATTCTAAAGTTACAAAAAATGCACTATGTATGTAGTTACCTCACTCTATAAAATCATGAGGAACTTTTCTTAAACTAGGAATAGATATACAACTCCTATTGGCAAATTTACAGCTTTTATTCTCCTTTGAAATTTTTATTATAAAATGATATTTTTACATTTAAATTTAAACTAGTCTTCCCCCTCCCATTTCTTTTTTTTCTCCCAGCCTGGTAAACTCAAACTGGCCAACACAATTTGGTATATATCCTTCCATATGTTTATATTTATATATATGTACATACATACACCCATAAATGTACACTATATACAGTATAGTGTAGTGTAATTTTAAAATTTTATGTAAAAGACAAAATATTATGTATATATTCTTCTGCAACTTACTTTTTTCACTTTAATACTACAGTTTTGAAACTTCTAAAGTGGTAAACTTCTATAATGGTATATGGAACTACAAGGAATGCATTTTAATTACTGCATAGGATTTTAATATGAAATATGCCATAATTTATTTATCTATTCCCATATTAATGAATATTTTAGCTTTTCCCAAACGTCCCCTTCTGCAACCAGTGCTCCAATAATATCCTTGCACATGTAGCCTGATGCATATGTGCAAGATTTTCTTTAGGTCATTGGATCTCAAAGTGTGGGACACAGACCCCCGGGGGAATCTGATATCTTTTCAGAAGGTTCAAATGATTAGAACTCGTTTCATAATAATACTGAGGCATTATTTGTCTTTTCTCATTCACTTAGGAGAGTCTAGTGGAGTTTTCCAGAGGCTACATAACAAGTGATGACATCATTGTACTAATGACTGATAGAATGTGTGCTTGTGTATTTTTATGTTTAATAATATGGAAAATGTTAATATATAAAACCCACATAAACGAAGGTCTTTGGTGAACTCGTCCAAAGACCATAGCTCTGAGGACCACTGAGAGAAGCAGTATATACTTAGAAATGAAACTTTTGTGATATAACAAAGTACTCTCCAAAGTATTTGTACTACTTGACATTCCCGTAAGGCTTTCCCGTTCCTCCACTTTCTTACCTGGTATTATAGGACTGATTGATCTTTGCAGAAATAATAGTTTCTCAAAGTGGTGTCTGTTCGTCAGGTTTTTTTCTTTGTTTATTTTGTCTTGTCTCATTTTTTAATTGTGAGCTATTTGAAATCAAGTAAAAATAGAACATACTATAACATTTATATAGCTATTTGAGGAAACCCTGATGGCATAGTGGTTAAGAGCTACAGCTGCTAACCAAAAGGTCAGCAGTTTGAATCCAGCAGGCACTCTTTGGAAACTCTATGGGGCAGTTCTACTCTTTCCTATAGGGTCGCTATGAGTCAGAATCGACGCAAAGGCAATGGGTTTTTTTTTTATATAGCTATTGCTCATATTTAATGAATGTTAACATTTTGCCACATTTGCTTTGTGTACTTTGCTAAGAAAGTTAAAAACAATTAAATTAACGTCCTTTTCTGAAAAAAAAAATTATCTTTCTAACTAATGTTTGAATTTTATTTAGTCAACGAATAAGTGTATAAACAATACATAGTCATGATTTTATATGTTTTTAATTTACATCAATAACATATTATACATACCCTTTCGCAAATTTTTTTTCTGCTCAATATTGTTTTTATGTTTCCCTACTGATAGTGGTGGATGTCATTTATTCATTGAAACCAACTCCATAGGATTCTATAGTGAAAGTATATAGCAGTCTTTATTTTTATTCTTCTTTATTTAAGGTTATGCTGGTTATTTCTAGATTGTTCACTATCCTATAAATAAAGACAAGCCATCACAGAGTTTACGAGAAAAGTGATATGAACATATATACATTTTAAAAGGCCACGCTGGCTCCAATGGGGACAATGGATTGGAGAAAAGTCACAATGGGGGCAAAGAGTCTACTGCAGTCATCCCCCCGAGTTATACTAGTAGCCTGGACCATGGTGGTGTCAGTGAAGAGGAAAAAATAAATAAATAAATGAGATTTACAGCTTGTTAGGAGTTAAAAAATCAAAAAAATTTGACATAACAATTTGGGTGTGTTTGATAAGAAAGAGAGAGAGAGAAATATAATTTAGACAGTACTGATTGCATATTTGTTTTTATCAAAAGAAAAGTAGAAAGAGCCTCTGAAGGATATACAGAACCATAGACTCAGTATTTCTCTTAAAATCTACTCCTGCACTAGTCAGAGTAGGCTTTTCTGAGATCCTTGTTTCATTAGAAATTCCTACTGTCTTCAAACTCCTTATCACAAATATAGTTGTGCCTCTCTCCTCCCTTCTATCCTTGAGCTTACCCTTGAAATCTAGCCACTCACTCTAATCCTTTTTCCCATCAATGCTTCTTTCCTTGTTAGGCTTTTCACTTTGCCAGGGATAAGTCTACTCCTCCTTCAAAATCTAGGGCAAAATCACTTTTTACCCACCCTTCAGCAAAGTCAACTGCATTCATGTCCATGTCCACACAGCACTCTATTATCGAGCTGATGTTTTATTATGTTATTTTCTTTTTCTTTTTGATATTTTTTGTTTTCTTTTTGGTCAGATGGGTAATTTCTATTGACCTATTTTTTAATGTACAGACATAGCAAGAATTCATTATATGTTACCTAGTATGCAAACGGTGAACATGCTTGGCTACTAACTGAAAGGCTGAAGGTTCAAGTCCACCCAGAGGTACCTCAGAAGAAAGGTCTGGTGAGTTTCCAAAAAAATCAGCCATTAGAAACTACAAATCAGCATAGTTCTACTCTGACACAAACTGGGTCACCACAAGTCAGAATGACTTGACCACAACTGTTTCCATTAGTATTCATATTAGCTTTAGTATTGGTATGATATTGGTAAGAATATTAGAATCAGGATTAGAATTAGGATTACTATTAGGATTAGGATTACAAGCATTCACTATGTACCAGCCACTGTTCAAGGCACTGGAGTTCAGGCTTATATATTAAATGGAACATATCTGCATTGCTCCTGAAAACACCAGTGACAAAATCATCAGTCTAGTTTCAGTTATGCTTAGCTGGACTGATTAAAGTCAGTTTATTGGGCTTCTCTTTGGCTCTCTCTTCTCAGGTATTTTTACCCTTTACAATGACTACTCTTACTTTACAATGGAACACTCTTTGGTTTTACTAGCCCAAAACACGATGGGTTTTCGATGGGATATTTAGGGCAGACTGAAGTCTACTAGCAGGACAGAAATCAGGAAAACAGGAAACTTCCAGACTAGTCTCTTCCTCTAAGTACAGTCTCTCCATCATCTACCTGCATTTGTCTGCTGTCTGGAAACTTCATGCTTTGTCTTTATTTTATTTTATTTTATTTTTGTCTTATTTTTAATTTTGTTCAAGTTTATAATTCTTATCTGTAGGATAATCAGTCCAGTCCAAACAAAAAACCAAACTCATTGCCTTCAAGTCAATTCCAACTCATAGCAACCCTATAGGAGCCACTTATTCTATTGTGATTATTTCCTTGTTTGTCCATCCATGTCACAAATTGTAATCCTTCTGAGGAACAAAATCCTGGCATTAGTTATCTTTGTTTCCTCTAATGGTATCTGAAAAATGATAAACAACAGAAAATTCTTTGTAGAACTGTACCAAAATGATAGACACTTAATATGTTCTTTAAATTCTTCAAAGTTGGGAAAGTTGTAGTTTTATTTTTCCTCAACCTTAAAATATTTATTATATATCAATATCCCTACTAACCAGATGTTAGATTATTTTCAGTAACTTTTAAAGCTAAAATATTGGCAATTAAATACTCACTGGAAAAATTTTCTGCATAGAAACATAAATACAACAGCAGCCCACAGAATATGAAATCAAAACTGGGGAAAATATTGCTACAAAGCAGGCACAATGAAGATGCTACATTAAACATTTAAACTAGAAGTGTTGGGAATAAGAAAAAAGTTTTCTATTAAAAGGGAATTTGCTCCCACCAGTCTCCCTACATTTTTAGAACTAAATTGACTCTCTTTTAAGATCCTGAAATGTTCCTTAAGGACCCATGCTGTCTATATTTGAATTAAGCCAAGGCAATCTGAATTTCTGAGATTTCTCTTTTTATATAAATCTTTAATGAATAAACACTGGAATTTGAATTCCCATACTGTTTCTTCTAAGAATTTTCTTGGGTAGAGTAAAATGCCCTCAGATAGGAACAAGAAAAGAAGAATTTTTGCAGCCAACAATAAGCAGTTGAATATTTCAGGCATTTATCTGAAGGGTACCATAAATGTTCTTTAAAGATATTACATCCTATAAAAAGTACATTTTATATATCTTTTCTGAGACTCCAAAGTCGGCCATGTCTACCACAAACTAAAGAATAATAAAGATACCTTTAGAAGATGAGATATGACATTTTTCAAATCCATTAACAAGGATTAAAAACCAGAGGTGAGTCAGAACATACTTTCTATTGCACCAGCATTGATTGGGCACCAATAGTGTGTTAGAAAGAGTGATGTGTATTTGAATTATTATATACTCACAATAAAAGTGTAGCTGATGGACTATAAACACACATAGAAAGGATATAGTCTAGTTCATTCCATACACAATCTTATGAATTCCCTTTTTTGAAACACACACAAAAATATCACTTTTTTAAAGTTATTGTTTTCCCATGATATTTGGGTGTAGCCCATCTCTCTTACCAAAAAAATAAATAAAATTGAATCACTATTCTACCTTTTTCTCAAAACTTTTAGCACACTTCTTAAAAGTGAAGAAATGATGAAATAAAAGAGCTGAACAGAAGATTTCAAAGGGCTGCTCAAGAAGACAAAGTGAAGTATTACAATGACATGTGCAAAGACCTGGAGATAGAAAACCAAAGGGGAAGAATAGGCTCAGCATTACTCAAGCTAAAAGAACTGAAGAAAAAATTCAAGACTTGACTTACAGTATTGAAGGATTCTACAGGGAGAATATTAAACGATGCAGGAAACATCAGAAGAAGATGAAAGGAATACACAGAATCATTACACCAAAAAGAACTGGTCTACCTTCAACCATTTAAGGAGGTAGCATATGATCAAGAACCGATGGTACTGAAGGAAGACGTCTGAACTGCACTGAAGGCATTTGCAAAAAGCAAGGCTCTGGGAATTCACTGAATACCAGTTGAGATGTTTCAGCAAATGGATGCGGGGGTGGAAGTGCTCACTTGTCTATGCCAAGAAATTTGGAAGACAGCTACCTGGCCAACTGACTGGGAGAGATCCATATTTATGCCTATTCCCAAGAAAAGTGATCCAACTGGATGTGGAAATAATCGAACAAATATCATTAATATCACGTGCAAGTAAAATTTTGCTGAAGAACATTCAAAAGTGGCTGCAGCAGTATATTGACAGGGAGATGCCAGAAATTCAAGCCATTTTCAGAAGGAGATGTGGAACAAGGGATATCATTGCTGATGACAGATGGATCCTGGCTGAAGCAGATACCAGAAAGATGTTTACCTGTGTTTTATTGATTATGCAAAGGCATTTGACTGTGTGCATCATAACAAATTATGGATAACATTGCAAAGAAAAGGATTTCCAGAACACTTAGTTGTGCTCATGAGGAATCTGTACCTAGGTCAAGAGGCACTCATTCCAACAGAACAAGGGGATACTACATGGTTTAAAGTCAGGAAAAGTGTGTGTCAGGGTTGTATCCTTTCACCATACCCATTCAATCTGTATGCTGAGCAAATAATCTGAGAAGCTGGACTACAGGAAGAAGAACGAGGCATCAGGATTAGAGGAAGACTCATTAACAACCTGTGATATACAGATGATACAACCTTGCTTGCTGAAAGTGAAGAGGACTTGAAGCACTTAGTGATGAAGATCAAAGACCACAGCCTTCTGTATGGATTACAGCTCAACATAAAGAAAACAAAAATCCTCACAACTGGACCAATAAGCAACATCACGATAAATGGAGAAAATATTGAAATTGCCAACGATTTCATTTTGCTTGGACCCACAATCAACCCCCATGGAAGCAGCAGTCAAGAAAACAAAAGACACATGCATTGGGCAAGTCTGTTACAAAAGACCTCTTTAAAGCTCATTAAAGCGTTGAAAAGCAAAGATGTCACCCTGAAGACTAAAGTGCGCCTAACCAAAGCCATGGTGTTTTTAATCACTTTGTACGTGTGTGAAAGTTGGGCAATGAATAAGGAAGACCAAAGAAGAATTGATACCTTTGAATTATAGTGCGGGAGAAGAATACTGAATATACCACGGAGTGCCAAAAGAATGAACAAATCAGTCTTGAAAGAAGTATGGCCAGAATAGTCCTTAGAAGCAAGGTTGGCGGGACTATGTCTCACATACTTTCGACGTGTTATCAGGAGGCATCAGTCCCTGGAGAAGGACATCATGCTTGGTAGAGTGTCATTAAAGAGGAAGACCCTCAACGAGATGGATTGACACAGTGTCTGCAGCAATGGGCTAAGCATAACAACAATTTTGAAGATGGTGCAGGATCCAGCAGAGTTTCATTCTGTTGTACATAGGGTCGTTAGGAGGTGGAAGTGACTCGATGGCACCCAACAACAACAACATAATGATTTTCTTTCCCGAATTTTCGCCTTCACTGTTTAACTAACCCCTACTTGTTCTTACATTCTCCTGATTATTTTACTAAATTCTTTCTTGCACTTCTCTCTGAGGCCTAAAAACAAGCCTCTCTAGAAAGAATCAGACAGTGTTAGAACACCGTCAGATTAACCTCTGACTTTATTCTTTTGCCAAGACACTGAGGCTTCGTAACAAAAATTAAATTCATAGGAAGGGGCTCTAAAATGCAACTTTAGCCATGTGAAATGTCCCTACTTAAATTCAAATGCAAAAATAAATGTGTGTGTGCAGTTTCACCTAAAGCACAATAAAAAAAAAATAAAAAGTAAATGTGTGTAATCACATTTATATAAACGGTAGGATAAAGTTCTCTCCACTCACACTTCATCACACCCACTTCTATTAGAGAGAAAATATGAATCAAAGCAATTTAATTGAGGCCAGAGCTAACTCCTGAGAAGACTTTAAAAATTAGTATAGCAGGACAATTCTTAGAAGTATTCATTTCTGTCCTGTTCTCATTGTTATAGATACCTTAATGGAATCAAATAACATAACTTGTCTCACTCCTTTCCCTAGCTGGAAAGGCAACCAACCTTTTGAGTTTGAAGATCAAGCCTTTTCCCACTCCAAGTAGATGGGCTAGGTATTAGTTGCTTTGTTTGGAAATGAGGTGTTTTGAGGAATTAGACTGGATCATCCTCATAATATCAGGAAGAAAGCTTGTGCTCTGTGCAGAGTAGAAGACAGCACTGATATAATATAGAGAACAACAGCTTCCCAAAGACAGAAAAAGTGATACCTTTAGAGGAAGAGGTTCCTCAAGTAGTGGAGACCCATGTCCTACCTGAGAGATGAGTCCCAGGAGGTTGGAATTTTAGCACTACAGCTTGGGAAACTTGATTGAAATCTTTGAGTCTGAAGTTGGTGATAGAAACGATGCCAGAGATCACATGACAGAATTTTGCAAGGCCGACGACTTCTTCATTGTAAATACCATTTTTCAATAACATAAACGGTGACTATACACATGAACCTGGCCAGATGGAATACACAGGAATCAAATATACTACATCTGTGGAAAGAGACAATAGAAAAAGCTCAATGTCATCGGTCAGAAAAAGGTCAGGGGCCAACTGAGGAGCAGACCATCAACTGCTCATATGCAAGTTCAAGTAGAAACAGAAGAAAATTAGAGCAAGTCCACAAGAGCCAAAGTACAACCTTGAGTATATCCCACCTAAATTTAGAGACCATCTCAAGAATAGATTTGACACATTGAACACTAATGACGGAAGATCACACAAGTTGTGGAATGACATCAAGGACATCATACATGAAGAAAGAAGGATCATTAAAAACTCAGGAGAGAAAGAAAAGACCAAAATGGATCAGAAGAGACTCTGAAATTTGCTCTTGAATGTTGAATAGCTAAAGCAAAAAGAAGAAATGATGAAGTAAAATTGCTGAATGGAATATTTCAAAGAGTGGCTCGAGAGGACAAAATAAAGTATTATAATGACATGTGCAAAGAGCTGGAGATAGAGAACCAAAAGGGAAGAACATGCTTGGCATTTCTCAAGGGGAAAGAACTAAAGAAAAAAATTCAAGCCTCAAGTTGCAATACTGAAAGATTCTACAGGGAAAATATTGTACAACACAGGAAACATCAAAAGAAGATGGAAGTTATACACAGAGTCACTATACCAAAAAAGAATTGGTAGACATTCAACCATTTAAGGAGGTAGCATATGATCAAGAGCAGATGGTACTGAAGGAAGAAGCCCAAGCTGCACTTAAAGCATTGGCGAAAAACAAGGTTCCAGGAATTGATGGAATACCAATTGAGATGTTTCAATAAATGAATGCAGCACTGGAAGTGCTCACTTGTCTATGCCAAGAAATTTGGAAGACAACTACCTGGTCAACTGACTGGAACAGATCCATATTGATGCCTATTCCCAAGAAAGGTGATCCAATCGAATGCAGAAATTATCGAACAATATCATTAATATCACATGCAAGTAAAATTTTGCTGAAGATCATTCAAAAGTGGCTGCAGCAGTATATCAACAGGGAACTGCCAGAAGTTCAAGCCATATTCAGAAGGTGACATGGAACAAGGGATATCATTCCTGATGTCAGATGGATCCTGGCTGAAAGCAGATAATACCAGAAAGGTATTTACCGTGTTTTATTGACTATGCAAAGGTATTTGACTGTGTGGATCATAACAAATTACTGATAATATTTCAAAGAATAAGAATTCCAGAACACTTAGTTGTGCTCATGAAGAACCTGTACATAGATCAAGAGGCACTCGTTCCAACAGAACAAGGGGATATTGCATGATTTAAAGTCAGGAAAGGTGTGTGTCAGGGTTATATCCTTTTGCTATACTCATTCAATCTGTATGCTGAGCAAACAATCTGAGAAGCTGGACTATATGAAGAAGAAAGCCACATCAGAATTGGAAGAAGACTAATTAAAAACCTGTATTATGCAGATGATACAACCTTGCTTGCTGAAAGTGAAGAAGACTTGAAACACTTACTGATGAAGACCAAAGATCACAGCCTTCAGTATGGATTACACTTCAACATAAAGAAAATAAAAATCCTCACAACTAGACCAATTAGCAACATCATGATAATTGGAGAAAAGACTGAAGTTGTCAAGGATTTCATCTTATTTGGATCCACAATCAACACCCATGGAAGCAGCAGTCAGGAAATCAAAAAATACATTCCTTTGGGGCAAATCTGTGGCAAAACACCTCTTTAAGGTGTTGAAAAGCAAAGATGTCACCTTGAAGATTAAGGTGCACCTGACCCAAACTATGGTGTTTTCAGTCACCTCATGTGTGGGAAAGCTGGGCAATGAATAAGAAAGACTAACAAATTGACACCTTTGAATTATGGTGTTGGCGAAGAATATTGAATATACTATGGACTACCAAAACAACGAACAAATCTGTCTTGAAAGAAGTACAGCCAGAATGCTCCTTAGAAGCAAGGATGGCGAGACTACGTCTCACACATTTCAGACATGTTGTTAGGAGGGATCAGTCCCTGGAGAAGAACATCATGCTTGGTAAAGTAGAGGGTCATCGAAAAAGAGGAAGACACTTCATGAGATGGATTGAAGCAGTGGCTGTAACAATGAGCTCAAGCATAACAATGATGGTGAGGATGGTGCAGGTCCGGGCAGCGTTTCTTTCTGTTTTGTTGTACATAGGGTCACTTTGAGTAGGAACTGACTCGACGGTCCTATGCCATCCTCACAATCGTTATGCTTGAGCCCATTGTTGCAGCCACTGTGTCAACCCATCTCGTTGAGTGTATTCCTCTTTTTCACAGACCCTCTTCTTTACCAAGCATGATGTCCTTCTCCAGGGACTGATCCATCCTGAAGACATGTCCAAAGTATGTGAGATGTAGCCACGTCATCCTTGCTTCTAAGGAGCATTCTGGCTGTACTTCTTCCAAAACAGATCTGTTCACTCTTTGGCAGTCTATGGTACACTCAACATTCCTTGCCAAAACCACAATTCAAAAGTGTCAATTCTTCTTCAGTCTTCCTTGTTCATCGTCCAGCTTTCACGTGTATGTGAGGCTATAGAAAACACCATGGCTTGGGTCAGGCACACCTTAGTCTACAAGGTAATGTCTTTGCTTTTCAACACTTTAAAGAGGTCTTTTGCAGCAGATTTGCCCAATGCAATGCATCTTCTGATTTCTTGACTGCTGCTTCCATGGATGTTGATTGTGGATCCAAAGAAGATGAAATCCTTGACAACTTCAACCTTTTCTCCATTTATCATGATGTTGCTAATTGGTCTAGTTGTGAGGATTTTTATTTTCTTTATGTTGAAGTGTAATCCATACCAAAGGCTGTGGTCTTTGATCTTCATCTGTAAGTGCTTCAAGTTCTCTTCGCTTTCAGCAAGTAAGGTTGTGTCATCTATATATCGCAAGTTGTTAGTAAGTTTTCTTCCAGTTCTGATGTCATGTTCTTCTTCGTATAGTCTGGCATTCTTCTTCATATAGTCCAGCTTCTCAGAATATTTGTTCAGCATACAGACTGAGTAACTCTGGTGAAAGGATACAACCCTGATGCACACCTTTCCTGATTTTATACCACGCAGTATCCCCTTGTTCTGTTTGAACAACTGCCTCTTGGTCTACGTACAGATTATGCATGAGCACAATTAAGTGTTCTGGAATTCCTATTATTCGCAATGTTATCCATAAAGAATGTACCTAAATCAAATTAATTTGATTTAATTTTTTTTTTTTAATGTGATGTTTCCTTCTTCTGAGTACTGTAAAGCAAATGTGTATCATTCACATCTGGCTCTGGAGTGTGACACTACCAGCTGCAAAGTGAAACAAGAACCAAATGTACCCAACACAGCAATGGAAAATCATTGCTTCTAAGGACATGACCAGAGTTGCGCTCTTTGGACAACTACTTTTTCTTCAATATGGGTTTAGACTATGGAAGATGTGATTAGTGGTTAGCCATTTGTTGTTTATTTTCCTAGTATATGTTTTTCCTTACTCTGGAAATAGCCTCTGTGCTGGTTTAGAGCATATACAGCTTCTTGGAGAACATTGCCCCAACTCTGCAAAGTATTGCCCCTAGCTGGCTTCATAACTGTTTCTTTAGAAAGTCATTCCATCTTTCTATCAAGCTAGCTGTTTCAGGATGACAGGGACCAGTGAATTCCATGAACACGGGCCCTTTGTCATATTTCATTTGCTGTGAAGTGACTCCCTTGATCCAAAGTGATGCTGTGTGGGATAATTTGACAGTGGATGGGGCATTTTGTGAGTCCACGGATGTCAGTTTTAACAGAAGTATTGTATGCAGGGGAGACAAATCCTTATCCAGAGTAAATGTCTATCCCATGATGGAAGCAGTCTAATGTAATCAACCTGCCACCATGTTGCTGGTAGATCACCTCCAGGAATGGTGCCATATCAGGGACTCAGTGCTGTTCTCCGCTATTGGCAGTTTGGGCACTCAGCAGTGGCTGTAGCCAAGTTGTCCTTGGTGAGTGGAAGTCCATGTTGCTGAGCCCATACATGACTTGCATCCCTGCCACCATGGCCACTTTGTTCATGAGCCCATTGGACAATGATGGAAGTGGCTGGGGAAAAGGATGACTGATTTCCATAGAGCACATCCTCCTAACCACTTGATAGTTAAAATTCTCTGCTGACGTCACTCTTTGGTGAGCATTCACATGGGACACAAATATCTTCACTTCGTTGCCCCTTTAAGAGAGGTCTATCCGCATACCTTTTCCCCATACCTCCTTGTCTCCAATTTTCCAATCATATTCTTTCCAACTCCCTGACCATCCTGCCAAACCATTGGGCACAGCCCATAAATCAGTATATAGTCACCCATATGGCCATTCTCCTTCCAAACAAAGTGAACAACCAGGCGCACTGCTTAAAGTTCTGCCCATTGAGAGTATTTCCCTTCTGCCGCCACTGTCCACTTTTGAGAAATGCCTGTATATCTTGCAGAACCATCTGTAAACCATGCACAAGTTTTCTCTTCCTCAGTCAACTGATCATAAGGAACTCTCCATGAGGCCATAGGTGCAGACTAGGAGAGGACAGATAAGGTGATAAGGGTGGAAACTATGGGCATTTGGGCTACTTACTTATGCAACTTACTTGTGCCTACAGGTCCTGCTTGAACCAGATCTCATATATGCCACTTCCATTTAATGATAGACTGCTGCAATCCACATCTGACTTTATGACTATGTGGATCTGAGAATACCCAGTTCCTGATGGGCAGCTCAGGCCACATGTTGGTGACTTGGTAGTCCATGGTTAAGTGTTCAGTCTCTACTAAGGCCCAGTAACAAGCCAAAAGCTGTTTCTCCAAAGGGAGAGGAGTTACATGCAGAGGATGGCAGAGCTTTGCTCCAAAATCCTAAGGAAGGATCTGCCCCATGATTCACCAATAGGAGCCAGCCAAAGACTCCAGATAGCATTTCTATCTGCCACATACTTAAAGCACCACTGGATCACCCAGGTGATATGGAGTAAGTGGCAGAGCAGCTTGCATGGCAGTCTGAACCTGTTGCAGAGCCTTTTCTCGATCTGGACCCCACTCCAGACTAGCAGCTTTTCAAGACACTTGGGAAAGATGCCAACCAAATAAGGGATATGTTGCCTCCAAACTCCAGAGAAGCTCACCAGGTGTTGTGTCTCTTTTTCAGTTGTAGAAGGGTCCAGATGTAACAACTTATCCTTTAATTTAGAAGGAATATCTCAAAATGCCCCACACCACTGGATTCCTAGAAATTTCACTGAGATGGAAGGTACCTGAATTTTTGTTGGATTAATTTACCACACTCTAGCACACAAATGTCTTACCTGTAAGTCCAGAGTTATTGATATTTATTCCCTTCTAGGTCGAATCAACATAATGTTATCAATGTAATGGACCAGTATGACATCTTGTAGAATGGAAGGCCATCAGGGTCTCTGCAGACAAAATTATGACATAAGGTTGGAGAGTTGATATATCTGTCTTAGGATGAGTTCTCTAGAGAAGCAAAACCAGTGAAGCATATATATCTATATCTGTATCTATCTATTTAGATAGATACAGGTATAGATATATATCAGAGCCCTGGTGGCGTAGTGGTTAACAACTCGGCTGATAACCAAAAGGTTGGCAGTTCGAATCCACCAGCCACTCCTTGGAAACCCTATAGGGCAGTTCTACTCTGTCCTATAGGGTCAGTACGAGTCAGAATCTACTTGACGACAACAGAGTTGGTTTATATATATATATAGAGAGAGAGAGACAGACAGACAGACAGACAGATTTTATATCAAGGAAATGGCTCACGCTGTTGTAAAGCCTGGAAAGTTCCAAGTCCATGGGTCAGGCTGTTGTCTTCTCCTAACTCACAAAGCTGCAGGGGCTCCTGAACTCAAAATAGGCAGGTCAGACAGCAGGCCTCTGGCTCATAGTCTGCAGAGGCTGACAAATCCCAAGGTTGGCAGGTAAGCTAGCAGGCTGCTGGCTCACAGACTGTGGAGGCTGACGACTTCCAAGACTGGCAGGTAAATTGCTAGCTCAGGTATCAAGAACTGAAGGTCAGATGAACAGAAGACAGCTGCACGATCCAGAGTGAGCAAGAGCCAGCAAGCCTTGCCAGAAAGCCCACCTATATTGGATGCATGTTAGACCCCCAAGGAAACGCCTTTTCCACTTATTGGCTGATCATAACATATCTCATTGTGGAGTTGATTACACCATTACATAGCTGCCAAACTACATCATAACTGCCAAATCACTGAGAATCATGGCCCAGCCAATTTGACACAACCTTACCCATCACAACACCCCTAAAATAAGACAGTGAAGGTGTATTGCTGGCCTTGCCAACTGAAGGCAAACTGCTTCTGGTGGTCCTTCAAAACAGGTATGGAGAAAAATGCATTAGCCAATCAGTAGTTGCATACCAGGTACCACGAGATATATTAATTTGCTCAAATTATGAAACCACATCTTGAACAGCAGTTGCAATTGGAGTCACCACCTGGTTAAGTTTTCAATAATCCATCGTCATTCTCCAAGATTCATTCATTTTTTGCACAGGTCAAATCACCACCCTTGCATCCTTGAAGTCCCTGATGGTGGTGCTAATCTCTACAATCCCTCCAAGAATATGGTATTGCTTTCTGTTTACTATTTTCCTAGGTAAAAGCAATTCTAATGTCTTCCACTTGGCTTTTTCTACAATAGTAGTCCTTACTCCATATGTCAGAGATCCAAACTGGGGATTCTGCCGGTTGCTGAGTATGTTTATTCCAATTATGCATTCCAGAACTGGGAAATCACTATAGGATGAGTTCAGGGACCCACTGGATCTACTGTGAGCCAAACCTGAGCTAAGACTCTATTAATAACCTGACCTACATATGCCCCTACTCTGACTCATGGACCAAAGTGACATTTTGAGTCTCCTGGAATTAGTGTCAGTTCAGAGCCAGTATCCAGTAAATCCCTGAAAAGTCTGGTTATTTCCTTTTTCCCAATGAACAGTCACTCTCGTAAAAGACCATAGATCCCTTTGGGGAAGGCTGAGAGCAAGATTAACAGTATACATTTTTGGCAGTGCAGTGGGGTCTTTCCTCAAAGTGACCCAGCCTCCCCTTCATTCAAGGGGTTGTAGGTCTATAAACTGGCTCAAGTCTGGGAATTTATTGAGGGGCTGTGACTCTCTATTCTGGTGATTCAAGTTAGACTGCCTTCATTTGACTTAGAATTCATCCACTTGTACAGATCAAGTAAATATTTAGCAGATTTTCCATCTATTTCACTCCTAAGAACACTATGACTAAGCAGTCAATGCCATAAGTCCATACGAGTCAGACTATTCTGATGACTACTTTGACTTCGCTATTCATTACTGTAACCACATCCACCTTGTCTTTGTCAATTGAGTGCAGCCACTTAACCCTACTACCACGGGGTCCAATCAGCCCCATTGTAGTTAGGCATCTTAATTCAGTTAGGGCAGTTCCCACTGTCAAATCTAACTTCCATAAAATAGCAATCACAGCAGACTTCAATGATGCCGGGGCTCCCTTCACAAATTTGTTGCTCGCAGTTGTGGTAAAAGGTGTGTCCTCTGAGTACTCCATGTATGAGTCTGTGGGTCTAGCCTAATAAATCCATTTTAGCATGCCAATTTCCCTAAGCCTTTGGATACCTTCTTCTACAGTATACCAAGGCAGATCTGGTACTTCACCTTGATTTAGTGTAGGCCACCACGTAATCCATGCTTCAGCAACCCAACAAATAAACTATTAAATCCTTTCCTAACTTCTCGAGCTGAAACACTGAATGAAGAGTCTGTGCCTGGTGGGCCCATGTCAATAAACTCAGACCAATCCATTCTTTATGTTCCTTGTACCCTTATTCCATACCCTTAATAACCATTCCTACACATATTTCCCAGGTTTCTGTTTGCACATATTAGAAAAGTCAAGGAGTTCTTTTGGAGTGTAGCATACCTCCTCCTTGATCATACCTTGTACTTCACTTTTTGGGGGCTCGCTGGGACGTACGTCTAATTATACATCTAGAATCCAAAATGGGTTGCAAGCTGGTTCCTGGGAAATTTAACAATGTCTTGTAAGGCATCTGCCTCAGGCAATGCCCCAGGCAGTGTCCCAGGTGCCATCCCAAGTGATAGCTCAGCTTCAAGCACAGCTGGGTCTATTTCATCAAATGAGGATGGAAGGGATAATGGTTTTCCTGGGGAGAGTTACTTAGCAGACAAAGGCGGAAGACTCTCTTCAGATGGGAGGGGTGGTGCTTTTGGCAGGAGTGATTTAGCAGAATTTAGGGGTTCAGTGTCACCAGATTCCTGATTATCTGCCCATATTTCTCTGTACCAAGTTTAAGGATCCCATTTCTTCCCAACCAGTGACTTACTTTAACTTCTGACACCATTTGAGGTTGGGAATTCAATTGGCATCGTATTCAGCCACTTTTACGATAGGACTCCGGGTTTGATTTTCAACAATATCAGCTTTGTTACTACAAGAAACAAAGCTTTCTTTCAGGGCAAAATCAGCCACTTTCAGATCTTTTATGCAGCATTTGAACTATAATTCTGAATCCCTGAGCTCATCTTTCTTTCACCACTTTGTCTAATAAAAGTAGGACCAACCAGTTTCCTTGTACTTCTCATTCTGACAAAATCACAGAAGAGTATAAAATATGCAATTGCCCAGAGCCTTATTTCTCAAAAATATTTGACCTACTGGTGGTGATATTTTGCTTATTTCTACTGCCACCTCACTCCATGGATTAGCAGTGTCCTCTTTACTACTGGAGGCAAAATCATCAATGCCTTAAGACTAATGAGACTTGAGAACCAGTTTAGAAAACTCACTCTTAAAATTACTTTTTTCTCTTGAACCACTCTCGGTACTAAGTGTCTTAGGCTGGGTTCTCTAGAGAAGTAAAACTAGTGAAGTATATATATATGTATACAAGGAGAGAGAGAGATTTATCTTAAGGGAAATGGCTCATGCAGTTGTGGAGACTGGCAAGTTCCAAATCCATGAGTTAGTCATCATACTGGAGGCTTCACCAGACTCACATGGTTGCAGGGGCTTACAAATCCACAACTGGCAGGTCAGACAACAGGCTGTTGGCTCATGGGTTTGCGGAAGCTGGTGAATCCCACAATTGGCAGGTCACATGACAGGCTGCTAGCTCAAGTCCCGAGAACCAGTGGTCAGACAGCAATGAGCTGGATGCAGGATCCAGAAAGAGAGACAGCTTTGCCAGAGTGTTCATATATATACTGGATGCAGGCCACACCCTCAAGGAAACTCCCCTTACACCACATAAGGCAGTGACTCTAGTAAGGGTGTTACTTGATGTAAACACACGTAAGCATGGTGACTTCAGTCACACTGTTTAGTAAGACTGTGAGTCAAGCTATACCCCACACTGATTCCACCTCATTAACATATAAAGACTTAGAATTTACAACACAGAAAATGGAGAATAATTACATAATATTATAAAATGAAGGAAAATTACTTCAGATCACAAAATGGAGGACAATTACATAATACCAGGAATCATGGCCTTGCCAAGTTGACACGTAACATTAACCAGCACAGCCTCTGATTCTCACTTAGGGATTCTCCTTCCCTACTTTTAGTTCAAACCCTCTGAATTTAGACTGAGAGATGGAGAGAAAGATAGCAGGTCCTGGTGATAGTATTTACACTCTGCCATCAAACCATGGCTGTAGCTAGAACTACTTCTACTCTGTTTGCAATTTCCTTTTTACTGAATTTACTTTAGGTTGAGAGCCTTTTCTTTATATATATATAATATGTATATATATATTTTTTTTTTTTCTTTTACATTTCCAACACAAGTCATCCACAGTACCAGTTGGCCTACTAGTAAAGGAACCACAGAGTGGCAATTCTATCTTGTAGGGAGAGTGACAATGGAAACTTGCAGTGGAGAGTTTTCTTGTACTCTTGCTTATATGTCCTACACCTATCCTCCATCGTCACCCTACCTAGTCTTACCTAGTCTCTTGTAAGAATATGCCAGAAGAAACATTAACTCCATCTGGCTGTTGCCCAGGGCACTTCTCAAGACTGGAGGAACCTGGAGGAATGCAGAGTGAATCTCTTCCTGAGGTAAGGGAAGGAGTTTTCCCACAAAGAAGAAATGAGTTTCAAGCTATGACCCTTGAAGAAGGAGGTGCTTGAGAGGTGGAGATGCTAATTAGAGGGCAGGAGGATCTTTTAAAGGTAACTCCTTCTCACAGAGTCCTCAGTTTTTTAGACATGCTCACTGATGTCCAAAGAGAAAGTCTATGCTCTTCTTTTACTATTTCCTTTATGAGTTTGCCCCAAATCTCTGGGAAAGTAATTTGCATGATTTGTATATCTTGCACAATCTGGCATGTTTCTTTCTTAAAGGCAGGAAGAAGTCGGGTGGCTATTTCTCCTCATTGCTCCTGGGGAGAGTGAGTGTTGGACCATCCACTAGTTGAACACTCAAGGAGTCTGGAAATACATTTGTTATCTACAAACAGCCCACAAAAATTGGAGAATGTCGAAAGACTCATGATCTTAAACAGTGACCTAGAGTGGCCACAGACAAGTGTGACAATCAAACCAAACTATCTGGTAACACTTATGTGTTAGCAAACGGGAGTGTGGAGAACTTCAGCTTAGTCCTGAGGTATAGTTTTAAGGACATCGGGGCAAATAAACAAGACATGAATGTATTTTAATCTTATAATTTTAATTTAAAAGGATGATACAAATATATCAGGGGAAAAAGAAAACCCCATTGCTTATAATCTCCTTGATAACAGAAAATTTTGCTCTATATTGTGCTCATCAAATCAACGTACATTTTCAGAACACAATGAAAATGAAATCTAAAAGTATTCGTATGATTTTGCCCAAGATTTGCTAGTATCCCAGTTAAATGCTAATTCATAAGGCAAGCAATATCCTAGTTCCCTGCGCCCTATATAAACAAACTTAGTTCACTCGCCCTTATTTCTGGTGATGCTCTCTAGGCCTTTCAGTGTAGTGTAGGGCTTTTTTTAGGTTTAAAACAAAAGCTAGTGTATGAAAAAATAAAAACCCTGTCCCCCCTTAATCTCCTTCAGAAAAGTACCTCCTACAGCTCTTTTTAAAGATAGCTTTAAATTAGCAAACAGCAAAACATGTCACTGAAGTTTAAACTAAAATTTGCAAAAGCAGTCCTAAGAATGCTCATATTTAATTATGGCTGCAGTAATTAAGTGTAGCAATCTGGTGATAAAACCTTTAAGTAATGACTCATAAAGAGATAAAAATGGAGCATGTGTTTAATCAGTTCACAGCCTTCTTCAGAAGCTGGCATCACTCAGGTGCTAATGAGACACCTGTTGTTGGGGGCACCAGGGAGAACATGCAAATCAGTCAGGGGGACCGAGAAGGAGAGCACTCACCCTCACTAAAGGCAGGTGGGTTTGCCAAGACACTGTCAAGAGGCTTAAACTCTGATAAGATATTTAAATAAAAGCATACAACCAATTCAGGACATATACATATATATATTTTTTTAAGTAGGGAAAAAAGGGAGAAAGGAAAAAAGAAAAACATTTCATCCACCATTGCCATTATATATTGTGGAACACTCTAAATTTTTAAGTCACGCATTAGAGTCTTTTCAATCGCTGGCATTTGCAAAATTCCTTTACTTCGTGTTTTGTTTTTCTTTTTAGGCAATTGTGTTCTGTGCATTTAAAAATCTTATTTGTACTGTGTATTCAGGTCTCACTTCTGCAGTTTTAAAGGGTTATTTTCTCTGTATTGTTAAAGTATGAATATTGAATTATTTGCATGTCATACGATAATAGAAAAATAAACTTGCCTTCTGGTCTTCGTGCTCGGATTAGGCCCTTTTTCTGGCAGGTTGTCACCTTATATGTTAATAAATATGACTATGTACATTTCTTCAATCCCAGCAAGGAGAAATGGGGTATTAATTTCCAGATTCCTATGGAACCTAAACAATGCATTAGAAATTTGACAAACCTAATGACCCAGTGATGCGAAAAATAGCCAAGACCCTGACTCCTGAAAGGGGAAGAATGTGTTGGCTAGCACTTTCTTTCCTAAAGGGTCTTAGCCTTGTCAGAACAGCTTCCTTCACTCTTAGACTTATTCTCTGTGGCCTATTCAACCTTTGGCTATAATCAAAAACTACCACCAAGGAGCTATTTGGCACCGAGTTTAAATAAACACATTCTATATTAAACCAGGCTTTAACAACATCTCAGAAGGATGCCTTGCTATTTCAGGAAATGGAAATTGCTCACGGCCTTCATGGAGCACCAGAAGTTTTGGAAGTTTGGGGTTAGGGTAAAACATATGGGCTTTTATTAAACATATGCAGGGAAAAAATAAAAGAGCAATGAATAATTTCTTTTGAGGTAAGACAAGTATAAGGAACTATTTGGAAGGAAGAGGAGTGATTGTAAAATTACACTGGCTAGATGTGAATCAAAGCAGTGACAATACTGATAATAGCTCCACAGTGACCATTTGCCATGGACACTTGGCTGGCTCACGCTGTCTTGTGGCATATCCCAGCATGAGGAGCTCATGCAACTTCAACAAACAATGCTTGTTCTGAACATAGTGCCTCTGCAGCCGAGATAAATGACACAGTTCCTAAATGCCCCATCTCATCCCCCCATCCCCTACTCTCACCTAAAAAAGCCAGAGGACGTTATTAAGGCTAAAATTTAAATTACTATCTGATAGACTATCTATCAGCAATAAATCAACCAGACAGTTACTCAGCGTCCTGTTTAATTTTGATTATCTAGGTGTGTTTTTGGAGCCCTGGAGGCACAGTGGTTAAGAGCTTGGCAGCTACCCAAAAGGTCAGCAGTTCAAATCCACTAGCTGCTCCTTGGAAACCCTATGGGGAGGTTCTACTCCATTCTATAGGGTCACTATGAGTCGGAATCAACTCAACAGCAACGAGTAGGTAGGTGTGTTTTGCTTTATGAAAACATTTAAAATGTCTACATTATAAAAAAATAAATAAATGAACATTGTAGTGCCTGTTTAAACTTTAAAAGATTCTTGATTTTAAAAAACATGAACTTCATATTCTTTAAATAACTTGCTTTCATATCCTATGGTTCAGATTCACATAAAATTTATATAAAATTACGTAAAAATTTACATTGAACTATTTACATAATACTTTTCAGTAAAATGTTGTGTAAAGTAACATCAACTTGGAGGGAAATCATAAATGTTCAATATTAACATTTTATATTCCTTTTATATTTTATAGTTTTACATTAATTTTATATTTTTATGTTAATTGTTGGTATTTTTGTACTGATAGATTATATTTCTACAAGAGCATTCCATTGCTTGCTTTTAGCAACCAACCTCGTTCTACCAATGGCATATTTAGTGAATCAGCAATATATAATAAGAGTGAGTATTAGCAATCCTTCTTTGTGGAAACGTGTGGTGGAGGGGGGTGAAAAAAAAAAGATATTAAGGGTGGAGCCAAGGAAAGATGACGTAGTACCTAGTGTATTTGCTTATAAACAAATTCTACCGACACTTCGGAAAACTTCAAAATTTTATCTTTCTGAAATTTCAGAGAATTAAGAAGCCTAAACTAAGAAAAGGAACATAATCAATAATTTGACTTTTAAAGAACATGTACATTTGAGACTGTCTGTCAGATCTGAATAACCTCACTAGGGTATTGTTCAACCGGCAGCCTTGCTTCGATCGTTGAAGGCTGACCCTGGCTACACCGGAAGTTGGTCTACACCAGCAAGAAGCAGTCTCCATGCCATGAGCCATTTCCACCCATTGCCAAATCTGTTATTGGTATTGCCATCCCGGGGTGGTGCAGATAGTTCACATGCTTGGCTGCTAACCCAGAAGTTGGAAGTTTGAGTCCACCAAAGGGAACCCGGGAAGAAAGTCCTGATGATCTACCTCCGAAAAATCAGCCAATGGCGTATTTTGTGAAAGCCCCAAGGAGCACAGTTTTATTCTGACACACGGGGTCACCGTGAGTTGAAGTCATCTCCACAGCAACTTGTCTGGTTTTTTAATTAGTATTAGAGGCATCAGTGGAAAGAGATGGAATGTTCTTCTCTAGATGGACTACAACAGAATGTTCTTCTACAGGGTGTGTTGGGAGCAGAGGAGGATAGTTGTTGAAAAAATTGCACACACCTCACTTTACCATATTTCTTTTTTCATTGCATCTTAGATTTTCGCATTGTAGGTTATGATTGACATTTTTTCAAAAGCTAGTTGCATAATCCTGCATTCTCTCGTTTCCATTGCAAATCCTATTTCAGGCACTTTCTTAGTAGGTAAAATTTATGTTTTAATGGTTCTTTTGACTATTACATTTAAAATAATGGAAGTTTATCCTTTATCATTAAAAAGTATGAACTGTTAGTTTATTGATATATTTTTCTTACATTACTTTTACTGTGAATAAAAGTATACTCAGCTCATAATAGTTGACATAAATTATTGAGTTTATATACATGATTTATTATTGTTTCTGTTAGAGAGATTTGTAATAGTTTCTTTTTTTCTGTCTCTTTTCATAAAGATAGGAGCCCTAATGGCACAGTAGTTAAGAGATCAGGCTCCTAACCAAAAGGTCAGCAGTTCAAATCCACCAGCCGCTCCTTGGAAACCCTATGGGGCAGTTCTACTCTGTCCTATGGGGTTGCTGTGAGTCAGAGTTGACTAGATGGCAATGGGTTTGTTTGTTTGTTTTTTTCATATAGATTAACTATTCTATTTTTCCCCATGATCGTTCATGGTATATATACATATGGTAAGAATTTTGTTGGTCTTTACTCAAATAAGACATAAAAAGACATAATAATCCCATTTACCAAATAGAACTGTAATGAAAATGCTACAGTAAAGTTCTAGAAACATGTTTCTAAAGTTTTAGGGAAATTTTAAAATCTTCCTTGTGTCACAACATTGTTAAGAGACGAAAGAAGCATGTACCAATATCTCTCATTGTTCTATTCTTTCTGCTTTTTTTTTTAAAAATAGGTAACTGATTTGTAAATTAAGAATTTCTTCCAGCTAACTAATTCCTAATTGGTTAATCCAGTCCATTATGTGTGATCTGTGTGCTAGGCTGTTTATTCTTAATTCATTTATGTCAATAGATACTTAAGAAAATAACTAATTGTGAAAATAACCCTTTAATGGAATTTCTAAATATTGATTTGGAGTTATTTATATATATCTGACCCCCTACTCAAACCCCTACTCAAACTACTAATCTTTCAGTTTGTCTTATTATGTTGACTTGCATCTTGCTATGATGCTGGAAGCTTTGCCACTGGTATTTCAAATGCCACCATGAATGATGGACATGTGAAGCAGGTGAAGTAGAGCTTCCAGACTGATACAAACTAGGAAGAAAGGTCTGATAATCTACTTCCAAAAATTAGCCAGTGAAAAACTTACAGATCACAACAGAACATTGCCTGACTTGCTTCCTTTGAACGTATCATCAGGCTGGATCAATCAATGGCTAGAAGAGGACATAATGCTTGGTGAAGTAGAAGGCCAGCAAGGGCGAGATGGATTGGCTTAGTAGTCTTAAGGATGGACTTGAATATGCTGGCAATTGTGAGGGTAACTCAGCATAGGGTAACATTTCTTTCTGCTGTTCATAAGGTAGGCATGAGGTGGAGTCGACTCAACTGAACCTAAGACCAACAACACTCAGATTTTAGAATTACTCATGAATTCTTGAGAAAATGGGATCATGGAAGTAGAAACATTATTTTTTTTATTACTATTCTTATCATTTGACTCCCTCTCTTTCTCTGTCTTCATTTCATTAAAAACAAAAATGTAAATAACTGTTATTGATCGATGATGTGATTGAAAGTATGCTTCCTGCACTTTATGTAATTTTTTTCTAATTCAAAACGCTTTTTATTTATTCTTACACTTTGAATAGATTTTCCAATTTTATGAGTAGGAATTCCGACTCATAGCTCTGAAATCATTAAATTACTCTTTTTCAAGGATCCTGCTTCACAAAATGAAGTGCTTAATCAACTAATTTTTTGACTACTTTACAGCAAGATAAGGGAAAAATTGATTTAGAATTTCAATTGACACATGAATGGGTTTCTTTTTTCTGAACAGTGAGAGACAATCACCTCCTTAGTGATCATTACTCCAGGCAAGATGACCAGTCTTTCCTTCCTAGTCAACCCACCAGATTTATTTGTTAAAGGGTTTGCTTAACAATGCTAATGCATTACCTACAGTGTTTAGACAAAAGTACTGTGCCTATTCTTTGTGATCATTTAAAACTCCTTATGATACTTGCAATCATACTTACGCAACTGAGATGGCTACTTCATTTCCTTACTAATAATTATAGCAGTGTGTCACAATCTTTAAATCTTGTAAAACTTTGGAAGTACATAATAAATAATGATGAATTAAAATATTTTCTCAGATATATACATATATATATTCAATATACTGAATATAAATACATATATATGTATACATATATAAACTTATTTAAATTTTACATGTAAATTTACTAGAATTCTAAACTGGAAGAGAGCTAATTTATTTTTTATTTATGAGGGAAGCTGTAACGTTGTGAATTTTCCAGTGACACAGCTGTTTGCTGGACAAGACAGGAATAGAAGCTTTTCTGTGTGATTCTAACTAATGATTTTTCAGCCACTAAGATTTATTACCCTTGGTATATGTGTAAGATTGGAGAGGGGTATAGAAGTGTGTGTGTGTGTGTGTGTGTGTGTGTGTGTGTGTGTGTGTTGTGGGTGTATAACTTATATTTGGCTTTGTGTATGATACAGAGAAAGATATAAGGATTAAGAAAATCACTACACTATTGGATGTTTATAGGAATTCTTACTTAAGTTACTATAATTAAAAATATTTTCATACACTTTCAAAAATAATTTTGGAAAGTGGTAGTTGGAATATTGGTTTGAAATAAGCATGAGTATCACAGTGCCTAGAACCTTTGACACGTGGAATGTACAAATGAAATCACTGTCTAATGAATTACTGAGAAGAGGAAGAGAAAGTTATTCCTTGTTAAGATAAAATAAGAATGTGTTTGGGGGAATAGTGAATAATTTCATATTAGTGGTTGCTTAGGCTCGGTTCTCTAGAGAAGTGAGACCAGTGCAGCAAGCACATATACATAGAGAGAGATTTATATCAAGGAAATGACTCACGCGGCTGTAGAGGCTGGAAAGTCCCAAGTTTGTGGGTCAGGCCAAAGGCTTCTCCTGACTCATGTAGCTGCAGGGCTGGTGAATCCAAGATCGGAAGGTCAGCTAGTAGGCCTCTGGCTCACAGGCTGTGGAGGTCAATGAATCCCAAGATTGGCAGGTAAGATGGCAGGTAAGCTGCTAGCTCAGGCCCCAAGAACTGGAGGTCAGATGAACAGGAGCTAGCTGCAGGATCCAGAGAGAGCAAAAGCCCACTAGCCTTGCCAGAAAGTCCACCTATATTGGAGGCAGGCCACACTCCCAAGGAAACTCCCTTTCAACTGACTGGCTACTCACAGCAGATTCCATCATGGAGATGATCATATTATATCAAATCTCATCATGGACATGATCACATCGTCCTACAATTGCCAAACTACAAATTAACTGCCAAACCACTGAGAATCATGGCCCAGCCAAGTTGACATACAACCTTAACGGTTACAGGGCTATATCAAGAGCAGGGAAGAACATGAGGGGAAATAAAGCTGGAATAGAAGGTAAGTTTAGCCCAGATACCTGAGCACCTTTGATTTCCATGTTAAGTCATTGTTTCTTGGTTATGTAGTTACACACAGAGCTACTAAATATCCCTGAGAAGAAAATGACATAAAATCTTAGGTCTTAAAAAATGAAGAGTGTTTATACAGTGAAGTAGAGATTAAAAAGGTAAGAGATGAGGTGACTGTTGTCCAACCTTATTTTACTCTCCTTCCCTCCATATATGTCTCCCTTTCTTTATTTTCTGTCCTTTTACCTTCCTTCTTACCTAATGAATGAATGAAAGAAAACTACCCTCATTTGTAACACGTTTGAATCCTGGATCCACGCAGTAGAGTATTTGTATCAAACTACCTCCAGAGAAAAACAGAAAGATGAAAAAGAGAGAGAGAGATTACCCTGATCAACTTCATCACTTTCAGCACATTTCTCTTAAATCTTTCTTCTCTCCTTTCCAACTTTCTCACTCTGCACCCTCTTCTCATTCTTTACCACATTCTCCCCAATTTGCTCCCTCCAACTCCAGCTCAAGAACCTTTTGTCTGTCCTCCCTTCTCCCATCTTTGGTCATGTACTTAGCATGTTAACCTCTAGCACACTAAGCCTTTCTCTACCACCTCTGGTGGCTCTGCTACTTCATCTGCCCCTTTTCCTTTTCTCTTTCATAAAAATCCAGAAACTTCTCTAGAAAAGATTACACTGTCTTTAAAGGGCTGGGAAAAAGAGGAGAAAAAGCATTTTCGAGATATAGACTTCAAGAGGAGGAGGACTGAGAACAATTATACACAAATTAGTTTTGATGTTGAGGTAGTTTACTTAAAAAAAACCCTTGTTCCCCCAAGACCTGTTTCTGCCTTTATGGTCATTCTTTTCTGCTTGAAATCACACCAGTCTGGCAAACTATATTTGCCTTTTGCCAACATAGTGAAAAGTCAGTGTACAATTGTGTGAAAAAGAAAAAAAAATTAAAATAAGGTCTTTATTAAATTACAGAACTGTTTGTAGCTTTGTTCTATTTGTTATGTTTATTGTGTGGAGGAATGTTTTGTGATCATTTATGAAAACAGAATTATTCAAACTGATATTAACGTATACATTCATATCCATAATTTTGATGTTTCTCATAAGTGGAAAAAAGTTGGGCCTTAACGTAATTGAATGAGTCTCTTGAGATCTATACAGAGGATGGCTTCATGAAGTGGTTTGGATGATGACTCAGGTGGTGTGCTGCCTTCAATTTCAGGCCCATTATGGCTCATAAACTACAGATTGGCCCAGAATGGGTATAAAGAGAGCCTTTTCCTAATCCTGTCACCATTTTGTGTCTGCGGGCTTGGATTACAGCCTGGATGTTCAAAGGTAAGACTATAAATGGAAAATATTGAAAAGTATGTCATGGTAAGCCAGAGTGGTCTTTAAAAAGTGGTAATCAGATCACCCCAATTCTCAATGTAAAAACATTCCATGGCTTCCTAGGCATTGAAGAAAACATCCTTCAACCTGGATTAAAAGACCCTACATGCTTTGACTCCTGCCTCCCTTTCAAGGCCATATTCTCCAGGTCTCACTCTTCACCCGTCAGATCCTCAAGGCCTTTCATCTGGTCCTAATAACAGCCAAGCTCATTGCTACTTTATGACCCCCACATTGCAGTCTGTCTGCCTGGATTGCTCTTTTAAATGATTTTCTCATGGGGGGTTGGTTTTGACATTAAAAAAAAAAAAAATCAAACCTGTTGCCTTTGAGTCAATTTGATGCCTACTCAGAACGACCCTGTAGGACAGAGTAGAACTGCCCCATATGGTTTCCAAGGAGTGGCTGGTGGATTTGAACTGCTGACTTTTTGGTTAGCAGCTGTGTTCTTAACCACTGTGCACCAGGGATCCATGGTTTTGTCATTAGGGCTTCAGATATTTTTATCATCTGCTTAGCACTTAACACTGCCAAGGAATTTCTCCTCTTTCTCTCTTTCCTTCTCTCTCTCTCTCTGTCTGTTTCTCCCCTCCCCACCCATTAACAGATCTCTTCTTCTATCTATGAATCTATCTTACTCATGGTCTCAGAATAGAAACAGTCTTTCAGGAATACATGTCCTTTTCTTCACTTTTGGATGACTCTGGAAGTATAAAAACTGATCAAACAAGACATTTTAATTATTCTTTAATGTGCTTTAAACTTTAAGTAGGACTTCTGAGCAATGCAATTTTATCTTGCTCTCCCTGGAACAGTGTAACAAAGCTGTGCCAACAACTGAATTCCCTGGCCTGACCCTGACATTTCTTTCTAAACCTCTGTTTTCTCAGGGTGTCAGACGCACACGGCACGGAGGCACTGACCTAAGAGCGCTGGAGTGAAGGCCCCGGACCAGCCCTGGGGGCTTTGTCCAAAGGATGTTTAATCCTTCTGTGCTCTGGCAGGTGTTTTGTTAGGTGTTTCTTCAAATCTCTGCGATTACTACGACAGTTTGTTTTCCCCCACTGAGGGAGCATCTGGCTATTTGTCTAAGAGAAGATGCTAAGGAAATGAGCGTCTGGTCTCATTTCAAATCTTCTTTCGACTGAATTTTCAGGGAAGGCATGCTTACGGACAGAGTGAAAGCATAGGGAGAAACTCAGAATAAAAGTCATGACCATATCAGGGTAAGACCCAGTCTGAAATTATGGCTGGTTTTCGATTTGCTCCGTTGATAAACATGTGCTCTATATTATGTAATTAATTTGGTAGAACATGTAATGCATGCACACATAAACATACACACTCACACACTCACATACACATATGTATATGAAATTTTTAATTGAGATTGTCACAATCCAGAAAATTGAGAAAAGAATCATCTAATTTTCCTTTCTAACTCATCCTTTCTTAGCATTTTGTGGTTTTTGCTTTGTTTTGTTTTTCCCTAGTAGTGTTTTTAATTTAAAAACTTAAAAAATAATGATTTTATTTTTTTTGTTGTAGTTGAAAATATACACAGCAGAACATACAACAATTCAACAATTTCTACACGTACAATTCAGGGCCATTGATCACATTCTTCAAGTTGTGCAACCCTTCTCACCCTGCTTTTCTAAATTGTTCCTCCTCCATTAACATAAACTCACTGCTCCCTAAGCTTCTATCTAACCTTTCGAGTTGCTGTTGTCAATTTGATCTCATATAGATAGTTCTTTAAAAGAGTACAGTGCTCAAGACAAATAACTTTTTTAAAATAATTCTCTTTATATTCCAAATCTTCTCTAGTCTGCCTTTTCACATATCATTAGATATTATTTATTTTCTCATTTTGTAAAAGAGTCTTAACAGCTCTCCAGCTGTTTAATATTTCATCAAGTGTGTAAGATCACTACCTGCTTAATATTATTACTTTACATCTAAATAGTTTTCAATTTTTTCACTGGTAAGCATCTTTTCTAAACTTCATGCTCACTAATTAAATTTATGTGTATAAACTATAGTAACTGTAAGAGTAAATATTCATACATGAACCTTTATTTTATTTGAAATTCTGGGAAAAAAACAATGGTCACTTAAATTTACATAATCATCACTTTATGATCAGAGCATGTAAAATTGTTCTGATTTCAAAAAGCCTTTATACACACAGGGATAAAAGACATTTTTGAAAGAAAGACTGCTATGCCCACCCTTTCAGGAATAGAAAAGATTCACATTACAAGTTTATGCTTTTGTTTAGGAAATCTAATGAATTGCATTCTCAAATATATCCTTGGTTAAGGAAGATAAAAGGATCATTGGTTAAAATATTTCTAGGGCTTACCTCACCTTAAGAACAAAAAGAGTTAAACTACAGGTCACTTTCAGCTAACAGTACTTTTATTTTATAAATGTTTCACTGAAGAAAGGTCTGGAGTTTCAGTGTTTCTAGCAATACTAGAATCTGAAGCAATATTGAACCTGTACTTTCCTTTGTAACAATCTGCTTGACCTAAATGAAAGCTGCCCTAGAAAGCCTGTTTGCCATAATCCCTATGTTCTACTTATTTAATTTATGCAATCAATTCTGGTTCATTTATACATTTGAGTTTGAGACCTTTGATATTCTCCACACTCCCAGTTTTACAAAGGAGCAAACTGAAGGACAAGGAAACTAAATACTTCACTATTCAAATAGTCTTTAGCAGACCAGGACAGACTTCAAAATCAAAAATCTCCCATATTAAATATTTATCTTTTAACATTCATTGGTTCAAACAAGTATTTGTTGAGCATCTTCTGTGTCAGGCCCTGTTCTAGGTGTGGGAGGGATAATGATTTCTAAGACCGGAATCTCTGCTCTCTTGGAGCTTATGTTGTAGGGTCTGATCGGTAGATGTTAAAGAGGAAATAAATAAATGCACAATCGTTTCTGTAGGGGGTAAACCAGTGCTCTAGAGAGATGAGGAATTACCGGCTATCTCAGTGCTCCAGGGAGATGAGGAATTATCAGCTACCTCATGCCAGGAGAGGAGTCCCTGGGTGGTGCAAAGGGTCAATGTGCTTGGCTACTTACCATAAGGGTGGCAGTTTGAGTCCACACAGAGGCACCTCAGAAGAAAGGCCTAGCAATCTACATCTGAAAACAAATCAGTCACTGAAAACCCTGTGGAGAACAGTTCAGCTCAGACAAACATTGGTCGCCATGAGTTGAAACTGACTGGACAGCAACTGGGCTGGTTATATCAGAAGAGTTTAGCTGAGTATAGTGGAGGAGGAGGGAGAAGGGCACGGTGTGTGAAGGAAGCAATATTGAGAGTAGGAGAATGTGAGGATAGAGTAGGGTGACCCTTTAATGATGAAAACATTCTTGGGCAGGTTGATTCAGGAAACAAACAAAAAATCCCAGTTGCCTTAAATTCCAACTCACAGAGTCTCTGGGTGGATTAGAACTACCAACATTTTTGGTTAGTAATCAAATACTCAACCAGTTGGGCCACCCAGGGACTCCTTGATTCAGGAAACGGAGTAATTCTAAATTTAGGTGTCAAAGAAAAAGAAAGATAAGATGGAGATTCCTAGAAGATTTGCGGATAAGGCAGCTTCACATAGCAGCTTTGTTTGGGTTGCCTTTGGCCACCCGGAAAATGATAGCTGTTACTGTTGTGTTCGGTGCCGTCAAGTCAGTTCCAACTCTGAGCAACCCCACGTACAACAGAACAAAACACTGCCCAGACCTGGGCCATCCTCACAATTGCTGTTATGCAGTCACCATGTCAAGCTATCTCATTGAGGGTCTTCCTCTTTTTCACTGATCCTCTACTTTACCAAGTATGAAATCCTTCTCCAGGAACTGGTCCCACCTGATAATGTGTCCAAAGTATGTGAGACAAAGCCTCACCATCCTTGCTTGTAATGAGCATTCTGGCTGTACTTCTTACAAGATAGATTTGCTTGTTCCTCTGACAGTCCATGGTATATTAAATATTCTTTGCCAACTCCATAATTCAAAGGCATCAACTCTTCTTGGTCTTCCTTATTCGTTGTCCAGTGTTCATATGCATATGAGGCAATTGAAAACACCATGGCTTGGGTCAGGCACACTTTAGTCCTTAAAGTGACATCTTTGCTTTTTAACGCACTCCTTGGAGATCTTCTTGTGGCATAGCATCTATCTTCCCTCATCCGTGCTTCCTTGCTTCTATGCCTAATCTGCATTTTTTATATCTCAGAAGTGATTGGCTTAAAACACACTACACTGATATGACCTTCTTAACATAACAAAGAAAATTCTATTCCCAAATGGGATTATTTCTACAGGTATAGGGGTTAGCATTTACAACACATATTTTGAGGGACACAATTCAATCCATAACATGACTAAAAAGATAATTAATTTCTGATCAAAAGAGACCTTAAAGATAAGTCAACACAACCTCCACCAAGTCCTCATCCCATCATCTATGATGACATAGCTCCCTGCTCCCCTTTTCTGCATGTTTAATTCTTATTAATCCCTCAAGGCCTATTTCAAGTTGCATAAAGCATTCTGCATTTAGAGCAATCGATAGTGATCATCTCCTTCCTCAGAAAGACAGGAGCACTTATCAAAGATACCATCAATAACACTGAGCATCTGGTCTTTGCAATATCTGTGAGTATGTCCTTCCTCCCACCAGCTAGATTGTAATATGACTCATTTACCACCACACAAAGACAACCCCCTACCCCCAACTCACATATGCACCTTTTTGGAAGATCATTGCTTGAGTGTCTACTGGGTGTCAGTAGTTAGTTAGTCATGTAGCTTAGGATGCTTTAATTTTTTTCACAATACCCTTTGATAATGCTCTAGCTTTATATTTCTCTAGTGCTGAGCCGAGTAACTTTTATACAGTAGGTATTGAATACCAGAAACCATAGACTGGTTTTCTTTCATGTTGAATCTGCAGACCCTAACACAGAGCCTGGTACAAGTTTTATGTTTGATACATATGTATTGAATGAATGAAAAAAATGAATGAATTATGCGGCATCCAATTTTGCCATGGAAGTATTCTCTATAAAATATATCACTAACATAAAATTTGTAGGTGATATTGGACAATGGTGCTACTGTAAATAAGAATTCAGTTAGATTGTCTTTCCTATTCAAACCAAATCATATAATGCCGTTGAGACCATACCGACAGCTCAGCCGAGCACCATTATTTCAATTTTCTAAAATTCAACTACCACTTCAATGTTAAGGGCAAAATTCAATCCTTACATAAGTTTCTGGTTTGAATCACATAATTCTCCCACCTATCCACCCCCAGACATTTTATCTTTTAGAATTTTATTTTTGAGTGCTTTACAAGAGAAAAAAACAAATCAAAAGTAACTCTCTTGCCTGGGTGCCTAAATGCATCACTCCTGACGGATGTAGCAGCAGCTTATTGACAATATAAAAATAGAGCCGGTAAGAGCAGAGCTTCCAGATGCCACATATGACAAAACAACACACAAGGCGACTGGATGCCCCTTCATTTTAGATTGTGTCCTGGGAGCTATTTTTTATGTCTTCTGTTTTCATTATCTGTAACACCTGCCCCATGATTTAGTGATCATATCTTCAAACTTAGACATCAATTAATGCTATTAGGGATAAACATTATTTGATTAACAAAATATTTAGTGAATGTCTAATGTGTACCAGACACTATTCTAGATGCTGGGAATATAATAGTGAACAAGATAGACAAAGTTCTGTCCTCATGAAGCTAATATTTTGATGAAAGAGCAGACAGACCATTAAATACATAAACTTCAGGTAGTGACATGTGCCATGAAGAAATGTAAATAAGGTCAAGTGACAGAGAATGTTGGGAGGAGCTGTATTAGATTGTGTGGTCAAAAAAGACCTCTCTGCAAAGGTAACATTTGATCTGAGATGCGAATATCAAGAAAAACCTAGCATGCAAGATGAAGGGGAAGTCCACTTAGACAGAGGGAAACAGCAAATGTGAAATCACCAATAAAACTTGTGAGCATTTACAAGGGTTCTGCTCTTACACTGCTGTTGAATTTCTAAGAAAGTTTTCATTATCACAAATGAAGGTAAAAAATAGTTACTTCAATGGAGAGAAAATAAATGACTAAAACATTTTTGAGTAGTAATGTCAGAATTATGTTTCCTGAAAGAATTCCAGTACTGAAGGTGTTTCTTAATCTCTAATCAGAGAGGGTATTCAAAATATTTAACAGCCAATCAGAACAAACACTAGCAGAGATGATATTTGGAAGTCTGCTCCAGGAGTATCATTGTAGAATACAGTAAGTAAATACAGCACTGTAGGCAAATAGCTCTGCAAAAGAATAACAGCCTTCCTTTCTCAGTCAGGATCAGAGCCACTACCATCAGCACTATCATGTTCATATTTTTGTCACTTGTATCACCCATTGCAACAAAGCACAAAGTCGCCTATGACACAACCCAATCTAAAGGTTTCCTATCTGTCTATCCATAGTGCTACATCCCAAACCCAATGGTAGTTTCAGAGAGAAATTCCAATAGTAGTCTGCATGTTGTAATTTTTATTTCTTGAGTAATCAATTATGTTATCACCAATTTTGTTATGAAACATCATTATTCATTCACTATATAGATATTTGTTGAATCCTTACTAAGCTCTAGGCCCTGTTCAAGGAAAGAAGGTCGCAGTAGTGAATAAAACAGATTTAAAGTCCTTTCTTTGTGAAGCTTATATTCCAAAGAGGTAGACCAACAGTGCGGCAGTGGCGGTTCAGTAGTAGAATTCTCGCCTTCCACCTGGGAGACCCCATTCAATTCCTGACAATGAACCTCATGCAGAGCCACCACCCTTCTGTCAATGGTAGCTTGCATGTTGCTGTGATGCTAAATGGGTTTCAGTGGATCTTCCAGGCTAAGACAGGCTAGGAGGAAAGGCCTGGTAATTGACTCCTGAAAATCAGTCAATGAAAACCCTACAGATGACAGTGGTCTGACGCAAAACTGATCATGAGGATGGTGTAAAGACCAGGCAGCATTTTGTTCTGTTGTGCATGGGATCACTATGAGACAGAGGCTGATTAAGCCGCTGCTAATAACAACAACAGAACAATAACAAACTAGACGTCGTTATTGTTGTTAGGTACCTCCAAGTCAGTTCTTACTCATAGTAACAACAGAACAAAACACTACCCAATCCTGCCCCATCCTCACAATGATTTCTGTGTTTGAGCCCACTGTTGCAACCACTGTGCAACCATCTCACTTTCCTCTTTTTCGTTGATCCTCTACTTGACCAAGGAAATATGTCATCCCTCTTGATAACATGTCTAAAGTATGTGAGACAAAGTCTCGCCATCTTCACTTCTAAGGAGCATTCTGGCTGTACTTCTTCCAAGACAGATTTGTTCATTTCTCTCACAATCTATGGTATATTCAATATTCTTTGCCAACACTGTAATTCAAAGCCACCACTTCTTCTTTGGTCTTCCTTATTCATTGCCCAGCTTTCCCATGCATATGAGGTGACTGAAAATACCATGGCTTGGGTCAGGCACACCTTAGTACTCAAGATGACATCTTTGCTTTTTGATACTTAAAAGAGGTCTTTTGCAGCAGATTTACCCAATGCAATATGTCTTTTGATTTCTTGAATGCTGTTTTTATGGGGGTTGATTGTGGATCGAAATAAGAAGAAATTCTTGACAACTTCAGTATTTTCTCGATGTATCAAGATGTTTCTTATTGGTCCAGTTGTGAGGATTTTTGTTTTCTTTAAGTTAAGGTGTAATTCATACTGAAGGCTGTAGTCTTTGATCTTCATCAGTAAGTGCTTCAAGTCCTTTTCACTTTAAGCAAGCAAGGTTGTGTCATCTGCATATGGCAGGTGGTTAAAGAGTCTTCCTCCAATCCTGATGCTGCATTCTTTTTCATATAGTCCGGCTTCTCAGATTATTTGCTCAGCATACAATGAATAAGTATGGTGAAAGGATATAACCCTGCCCCACACCTTTCCTGATTTTGAAACACACAGTATCTCCTTGGTCTGCTTGAACGACTGCCTCTTGGTCTATATACAGATTCCTCATGAGCACAATTAAGTGTTCTGGAATTCCCATTCTTTGCAATGTTATCCATAATTTATTATGATCCACACAGTGGAATGCCTTCGTATATTCAATAAAATACGTATAAACATCTTTCTGGTATTCTCTTCTTTCAACCATTATCCACCTCACATCAACAATGATAGCTGTCATTCCTCGTCCTCTTCTGAATCTGGTTTGAATTTCTGGCAGTTCCCTGTGGATGTACTGCTGCAACCATTCTGAATTATCTTTAGCAAACTTTTATTTGCTTGTGATATTAACAATATTGTTGGATAATTTCTGCATTCTATCAGGTCACTTTTCTTCGGAATGGTCAAAAATATGCATGTCTTCCAGCCAGTTGGCCAGGCAGCTGTCTTCCAAATTTCTTGGCATAGATGAGTGAGCACTTCCAGAGCTGCATCCATTTGTTGAAACATCTCAGTTGGCATTCCATCAGTTCCTGGAGGCTTGATTTTGCCAATGTCTTTAATGCTTCGATGGCAAGTACAGCTTGGACTTCTTCCTTCACTATTGGTTCTTGGTCCTATGCTACTTCCTGAAATGGTTGAACATTGACCAACTCTTTTTGGTACAGTGACTATTTTCCTTCCATCTTTTGGTGCTTCCCACATCATTCAGTATTGTGTCCATAGAATCGTTCAATATTGCAACTTGAGGCTTGAATGTTTTCTTCAGTTCTTTCAGCCTGAGAAATGACGCGTGTTTTCTTCCTTTTTGGTTTTCTAACTCCAGGTCTTTGTAATTTCACTAAAATACTTTACTTTTTTGTCTCTAGCCACCCTTTGAAAATCTTATGTTCAGTTTTTTCACTTCATTATTTCTTTCATTCACTTTAGCTACTCTACGTTCAAGATCAAATTTCAGGATATCTTCTGACATCCATTTTGGTCTTTTCTTTCTTTCCTGTCTGTTTAATCACCTTTTGCTTTCTTCATGTATGATGTCATTGATGTCATCCCACAACTCATCTGGTAGTTGTTCATTAGTGTTCAATGAGTCAACTTGCGTATGAGCAATTGATGGTTTGTTCCACAGTCGGTCCTTCGCCTTGCTCTGACAGATGATATTGAACTTCTCCATCATCTTCTTCCACAGATATAGTCAACTGGACTCCTGTGTATTCCATCTTGTGAGGTCCATGTGTATAGTCACCGTTTATGTTGTTGAAAAAAGATATTTCCAATGACTATGTCGTTGTTCTTGCAAAATTCTATTATGCAATATCTGGCGTTGTTTCTATCACCAAGGCCATATTTCCAACTACTCATCCTTCTTCTTTGTTTCCAACTTTTGAATTCCAATTATCAGTAATTATCAATGCATTTTGATTGCATGTTTGATCAATTTCAAACTGCAGAAGTTGGTGAAAATCTTTAATTTCTTCATCTTTGGCCTTAGTGGTTGGTGCATAAATTTGAATAATAGTCATATTAACTAGTCTTCCTTGTAGCTGTTTGGATATTATCCTATCATTGACAGCACTGTATTTCAGAATACATGTTGAAATGTTCTTTTTGACAATGAATGTAATGCTGTTCCTCTTCAATTTGTCTTTCCGGGCATAGTAGACAATGTGATTTTCTGATTTAAAATGGCCAACACGAGTCCATTTCAGCTCACTGAAGCCTAGGATAGCTATCTCCAAACATTCCATTTCATGGGACAAACAAGATGCATAAGTAAAATTCAAAAAGTTTTAGGAAGTACTATGAACAATAAATACGTTAAGCAGAAAATAACTATATGAAATGCCACTGGGAGATTAAAATTTTTATACACAATAGCCTTACTGAAAGAGTGAGTTTGGAACAAAGATTTGCAAGGAGGTGATAAATACAACTGTTCATTTGATTGAAGGGAGAACATTCCAATAAGTGCTAAAGTGCTCTACATCTGAGGCAGGAGTAATACGAGCATCCTAGCAGAACAAGAGAAACCAAGCAGTGTACACATGAGACAGAGAAACAGAGATGATTTAAAGAAGCAAGAAGAGATCATGCATGCCTTAAATGGCGTAACAAAGCCTTTGGCTTCTGCTCTGAGTAAAACAGGATGCCAGTGAAGGTTTTGAGCAAAGGATTGACACTAGATGACTATGTATGCTATTCTTAGAAGAGAAACCTGTGCATCTTAAAGCCAAGAATGTGTCTCTATCTCCTCCTCTCCCTTTGTATGATCTAAAGTTAACCGATATTTCCTCAAAAATTTTTCTACATACTCTAAAGGTAATGCCTAGGATAGTTCTTGGTTTCCTAGAGGGTACTCTAAGAGATATCATTTGAATAAATGATCTTCTTAATCCATTCTAATTTTCTTTTGATATGATCATTTCTAATCCACAGGACATTATGCTCAACATTTAAGGAAACATCGGATTCAAGAATTCTGATTAAAATGGAAATATGAGTGATACTTTCTAAATCCCATTCTTTTCAAATTCCCTTGGAGAAGCAGAATTTAGAGCAATATAAAAATTTTAAAAACTAGAAAAGATACCCTTGGCACATCATAAACATTGACAGATTTCTTCTGGAGTCAATATGGGTAATGAGATCCATTTGCAGGAGGCCTGGAGGATGAATTTGCAATCCCCACCCCCTTCTATAGAAGAGTGGTCACCTTGTAAGAAGCTTGAAAAGGCCCAGTCAAGCAGGAATCCCATAAAAATTAACCACAGTAAACAGAACAGAAACAATATGAAATATAGAAGAAAACTAAGCTGAACTATAGAAGAAAAAAAAGGAGGAAGGGGAGGAGGAGGAGAAAGAGGAAAAAGAAGAAGGAGGAGGAGGAAGAAGACAAGTTGGAGAGGAGGAAGAAATATAGTTGTCATCTATGGGGGAAAATAGGTGTTTTCATTTACCAGGAAAATTTACTAAGTAGGAATGTCCTGAAATTTGAAAGATAAAGAAAAAAAAAAATCAAAACACATCTAATCAGAAAGACCTTTTTCTGTGCATGTACAAGCATAGTCTGACATCAAAGTTCTTGTCAACTCCAAATGATAGAAGACATCGAAATAGAGTTTTGTGAGATAAAGTTAGCCAGTGAAGTTATCGTTCTTATATGAAGACGAGTGAATGATATTTCAAAAAAAAAATAAAAGGTCAAAATGCAGACAAGTCATGCAGCATTCTGGCAAGTGGGGCCGGGGAGGCAAGGAATTTAAGTAATTCTTAATAAGAGATGAATAAAATAGCTAAATACTATAAAATTGTGGGTGTAAAATGACCGGTGGTAAGTAATGAAACCAGTTAAATGTATAATTTAGACATATGGTTATAAAACTTAATACAACTTTAAAAATACATAATGTAAAAACTATCCAAATTTCCATTTTCAAACCTCACATAACCCTGATACCTATACCTGACAAATAGGGCACTGAAATAAACCTGCAGGAAACTCTCACTTTGGAGTATAGATGTGAAATATAAATAAAATACTAACAAATCAAATTCAGTATGACATTAAAAATAATACACTATAAACAAGTAGGGCTTATTATAGGAATACAAGAGTTGTTTAATATTAGAAAATCTAATAATATAGGTCATTACATCATTCCATCAAAAGTAAAAATTAGAGGGAAAAACACTATGTAAATAAGTTTATTTACATAATAATAAATAATAATAATTTTAATAATAAATTATTAATAAATAATATTAATAAATAATAATAATAAATAATAATAATAAATAATAATTTCAGCCAAGTGGTAATTTTAGTGAAGGGTAAAACAGTACACGATATTACGGAAGTCAGAAAAACTTGACCAAGCAAGGTCATAGAAGCTTCATAGACACATCCAGACTCCCTGAGGTATCAGATCACTGGGCTGAGGGCTGGGGACCATGATGGGACCTCTAGCTCAATTGCATGACATAGTTTATAAAGAAAACGTTCTACGTTTTACTTTGGTGAGTAGCGTCTGAGGTCTTAAAATCTTGTGAACAGCCATCTAAGAGACTCCACTGGTCCCACCTCATCTGGAGCAAAAGAGAATGAAGACAACCAAAGACACAGAGGAAAGATTAATCCAAAGGACTAATGGACCACACCTACCACAGCCTCCACCAGACTGAGTCCAGCACAACCAGATGGTGCCTGGCTACCACCACCAACTGCTCTGACAGGGATCACAATAGAGGGTCCAAGACAGAGCCAGAGAAAAAAATGTAGAACAAAATTCTAATTCACAAAAAAAGGCCAGACTTACTAGTCTGACAGAGACTGGAAAAACCCCAAGAGTATGGCCTCTGGACATCCTTTTAACTCAGTACTGAAGTCACTCCTGAGGTTCATCTTTCAGCCAAGGATTAGACAGGCCCATAAAACAAAATGAGACTAAATGGGCATGCCAGCCCAGGACAAGGACAGAAAGCAGGAGGGGGCAGGAAAGTTGGTAATGAGGAACCCAAGGTCGAGAAGGGGAGAGTGTTGACATGTCATGGGGTTGGTAACTCATGTCACAAAGCAATGTATATAGTAATCGTTTAATGAGAAACTAATTTGCTCTGTAAACCTTCATCTGAAGCACAATAAATAATAATAATAAAAAGTAAAAATGGAATAATTTGATCATATCGAGATATTTTAAAATGTTTAGTAAAATTCAAAATCCAGACCTGAACAAAACTTTCAGCAAACAAGGGACACAAAGAATTTACTTAGCATTATAAAGAATAGCTGTCTGAAGCCAACAGCCAAAATTATTCTCAATGAATCAACATTATTGATTCGAAAGATATTTACTAAGCTCCATCTAGGACCTGAGCATATAAGGAAGAGTCAAACCAGACAATTCTGTCTTTCATGGAGCTTAAACAGTGTAATGGAAGCTTAATTTTGATTGAAGATCCGCAAAGAGGTGAAGAATATAGCCGTGCATTCGTCTGTGAGAAGAGCATTCCAGGCAGATTGTTGAGGACAGTGAGGTAAAATTGAAAACTGAATAAAACGCAAGTCATTATTAATAGAGTCAAAGGTAAGGCAATGATACCTTCTATTACTACTCTCTGTCAACAGTCTGTAAGTTCTAGCAACTACTACTGAAAATGAAGAGGAAGAGGACGAAAAAGGAGAAGAGGAAGATGAGCTAGAACAAGAAGAGGAGAAAAAAAGACGAAATCTAGCAATAAAAGTTCAAAAAGAAAAGTGTAACTAATTGCAGATTACATATAGGATAATTGGACAGAAAACTAACCATTGATATTTGCTGAAGTGTTAGGGTAGATAGCTAATTACAAACATTTTTAAAAATTAATGTTTTCTGTATACCAGAAATAAACACTCAAAAAGCTTAATGGAAATAAAATTTCAGTGTTAATACTAACCAAATTACAAAGTAATTAGGAATAAACTTAAAAAAGAAAGTTCAAGAAAACTTTACGGAAAAAAACTAGAGAACTTTACTAAAGAACATAACAAAAAGCTTAAAAACAAAGAAAATATGAAGAACCCCTATAGGAATGACTCAAATGGAGAACTCCATTTAATTTAGAGATTAAGAGAATCAGAGAAAAAATTTCAGTGGGGTTTTTGGGGGTAGAATGTGACAATGGTTATCTAAACTTAACCTGGATTAAAAAAAAAAAAAAAAGTGAATGCTTCTCAGTCCATTTAGAAAACAATACTAATGGGAGGATTTAGGGAACTAAATAATCAAAACAGTATGGTATGATCAACAGAATAAACAGCTAAAAGGATTACGATAAAAAACTTACATTGATTTAAGAATATATAAAAATTTAAAGTACTAAAATATTTTAAACTAGAGATTTAGATGTTAAAGAAAGTAGTGGAGAAAGAGAAATCTATACATTGTTAGAAAAAATTATGAAAATGATATATTTTTAAAAGATATGCCCACCTATAGAAGCACGTAGAGACAATTTTTGACGCTTGAAAATTTTCCACTTGCTCAATTACTAGGCTAAATGTTGGCTGTTTGAACCTACCCAGAAGCATCTCTGGAGACAGGCTTGGCGATCTGCTTCTGAAAGGTCACAGCCTTGAAAACCCTATAGAGTACCTTTCTACTCTGCACACATGGGGTTGCCATGAGTCAGAAGTGATCTGACAGCAACTAACAATAGCAAAGACAATAATTCTCTTTGTAATCATTTCTGTAATAATAGATTTAATTCTGTATTTTGAACATAAATCTTCAATGAGTTGATCTTAGTTCCCTGGAGTTGTTATAAGTCAAAATTTATTGTACATAAGAATCACCTGGGGATCTTGTTAAAATGTAGATTCTGATTCAGTATATCTGGAGTGGAAATACAAATTCTTAGCAGGGGTTTGAACCAGTTCTTTACTCGTTGTCACATGTGTGTCTTCTCATTATTCTTAGCTGATACTCATCACTATCCCTGCCATTTAAGTTATTTTCTGTACTAAAAAAAGAAGAAAACAAACCAAACCCATTGCTGCCCTGTTGGTTCCGACTCACAGCGACCCTATAGGACAGAGTAAAACTGCCCCATAGGGTTTCCAAGGAGTGGCTGGTGGATTCAGACTGCCAGCCTTTTGGTTTGCAGGATAGCTCTCACCCACTGCAACACCAGGGCTCCAAGTTCTGTATTAAGGGGGCTAAAAGCCTCAGAGCTATGTAGTCAGTTAAAGAGTTCTGTTTTAAATTCTAGCAATGAAAGCCACCTCAAGAAATTTCGAAGATAGAAGAGAAGGAAGAATTTTTCCCCCTATGGAATGGGTAGACATGTGGGCATTGGCAAATATAAGGTAGTGACCTTTGACTTCCAGTTAAGTCACCTTCCATACTGCAGCTGAGAATCCAAGGAGATAGCTTCCTGCGGTCCCAATAATTCTTATTTCTTAAAACTAGAAGTGATTTTCCATGGCCTTTACTATCCTGGATTTTGAAAACATCTAAATAAACTATGGTTTATCAATTTTGGAGTCACTAGGTGGAGCAACTCGTGGCTCAGTGGTTAAGAGCTTGGCTGTTCATCAAAAGGTCGGCAGTTCGAATCCACCAGCTGCTCCTTGGAAACCCTGTGGAGCAGTTCTCCTCTGTCCTATAGGGTCACTATGAGTCAGAGTTGACTCGAAGGCAACGGGTTTGGTTTGGTTTGGTTCAGGTTGTGCAAATGCCTAAAGCATTCAGCTGCTAAGGTTGGAGGTTTGAGTCTATCCAGATGCACCTTGGAAGTAATCCCTGGTGATCTACTTCCAAAAAATTAGAAACGCTATCAGCATCTTTGTATTCTGACACACTTATGGAGTTGCTGTAAGTCAAAATCGACTTGATGGCAACTGGTTATATCAATTTTTAAGACAAATCATGATTTCAAAGATAATAAAGGTGAAACTGAGTAAATTCTGGTAATGATGAAATACAATACTAAAAGGAATTTGTGTTTCTTCATGGAACATTGACTGATGCAGTATCCTGACATTATAATGTATATCTCTGAGTTCTAAGAAGAGTTTTCTTCTTTGTGTTGTTAGCATAGAGCCTGATTCAGAGGAATTGTTTGCATAATGCTTATTGCATGTATCCATAAAAGAATTCTCTCCTTCCCACCACACAAAATACACACACTCACATCCACACACACACAAAGAATCATGATCATCTTATAACTGATCACATAATTATGTTGTCTAATGTTTTTTCTCTTGTTAGTTTTTCTTGACTATTACAAGGAAGTTAAAAGTAGTAACTGGATATCTCAGAAAAAAAAATGAATCATGACATTTAATTATCCCAGCATGATCTACTTTGTTGATATATTAACAAACTACTTAGTTATACACTGTAAAGTGTATAGTGTTGGCATACATTCTTGGTAGTTACCAGTTTTGTTAAAACTCTATTTTCAGTTATACGTTATACACGGTATTGAGAATTTTTTTTCAATATTTTTTAAAACCTCCTATTTTTCAAATAGAATAGCCTAGTTCAGTCAACGGTATCTACTTCTCTGCATTTGATGATGACAATTCTATGCTTCCCAAACTTGCTCCTCCCTTTTTTTCCCTGAAGTTATGACCTTGATCTTCTGCCCGCTTCTCCGGCTGTAGCTTCTCCATTATCTCGCATAGTGTCTTTTTCTCCATCCTTTTTTAAGGTATCAGGCACATTTCAGCCTTCTCAGCCCCCTATTGAAAGAGGAACTGCACTCAACTTGAATTGCTGCCAAGTCTCCTAAGTCTCCCAACTCGTTGATTTTAAGCAATTAAAGAGAGATGTAAATATCCACAGCTGCCAATCAATTGATTTTTCTACACACTGGTGTGTTTTGCAGATTTGATGGGTGCAGTTTTCCTCTCCCCACAGACTGCAGCTGCAAATTTGCCACTTTTGAATTTTTGTTCATCTGCCATTAGAAAATTGTTAGAAAAAAAATTAAAACTTTTTGTGCGGAAAAAAAATATCTGTCAGCATTCTCCATAAGTACCATATAAGGCAAGTAGATGGCGGAGAAAGACCAGTGATTTAATCAATATGATTGGGCTTCAAAAGCTTTAAACTATATCCAACCTGCTTATTTCTCATCTCTGACACCTGCATCAATCCCTACAATCATAAAACTGGAAGCACACCAGGGCGCTGAAATTCAGTGTCAGAAAGAAAGCCCTCTTTTTGCATTTGTATCGTCTCTGCTTCATTGTGTATTGTTACATTATGACAAAGACTTTAGGTGAATATTTCTACTTATTAACGTTTTGCAAAGAATTGGGTTTTCTTTATGTGCCCTAAAAAATAAACTTCTACGGACTCCTGTTTGGATCTGGTCATTTTTATACCTTTTTCCCATTGTAAAGACATTGTTTCATTCAACAGTTATTCATTCAACATACCCAGTGTGCCAAAGTCTAGAATAAGACATAGCCCCTGACTCCAATTGCTGATATTTCACACCGTAATCCATTTATTTCTTACCAATACTTTCTTTGTTCACCTTTGCTTGGTTCTCAATCATTATTTTCTACCTTCAGATAACATATTTGGGGGTCACTATAATAAAACCCTAAGATGGAAAAGCTGGTTAAAGGCTCTATGATTGGGAGTCTTCTATCAATTATCAGGTAGAAATGAAGCCAAAAGAGAAGTGACCCCAGGAGAGAAGAGAAAAAGGCAAGGCTACTATCAAAGTTTAGGTTTTTCAGATAGCTTTGGTCAGATAAGAAATGCAGCTATAAAAGAAGATCTAAGCTGTAAAACACAGCAAAAATCAGTAATTATATTCAATCGAATAGCAGAAACTTATACAACAAATCCTGGGTTGTGCAAATGGTTTCAAGTGCTGGACTACTAACTGAAAGGTTGGCAGTTCAAACCTACCCACAGGCACCTCAGAAGTAAAGCATGACAATCTACTTCTGAAAGGTCACAGCCTTGGAAACCCTGGGGAGCAGTTCTACTCGGCACACACGGGATCTCCATGAATTGGAATGGACTCAATAGCAGCTAACAACAACAAGCCTCAAAAGCAAGCATTATCTTTTCACTGCATTTAATCATAATGTCCTCTTGCAAAAAAAAAAAAAAAAGAAAATGTATTCCAAGTGAAAGCCGTAACTATTACTAGATGAAGCAACATAGTTATTGCTCTTCTCAGAGAGAAGGGGAGAAGTCTAGAGACTGGCTGTGGATGCCCCTTTGTTTGCTTGCTAATAGGTTCGTCATCAAAACCCTATAGGTATGAGGAGGTTATGACGAGAGAATACTTTTGGATAGAGAATAAAGGAATGGAACTCAAGGAAAGAGATAAGGGGCCTTTTCAGCAAAACACTGATGGTAACCCCACCTGTGCAGACTAGAACTACACTCCATAGGGTTTTCAAAACTGTGAACATTTGGAAGCAGATCGCCAGGTGCCTACTGGATGGATTTGAACTTCAGCCTTTCCATTGGTAGTCCAGTGCTTAACCATTTGTGCCACCCAGGGGCCATGAGTTGGAATTGTTTCAGCAGCAACTAAAAACAACATCAGCAAAACCTCACAAGCAGCAATCCTGACAGAGCAACCAGCAATAATCAGCCCTAACAACACATTTCCAAGAAACAGAAGACAGCAGAATCATGATCATCAGGAGGGAAAATGAGGCCAGCCCTGATAATACCACCCAGAGTGGAAGCAATAACAGAGGGCACAGAAGTGGCCATTAACCTTGATGACTTTGGAGAGAAAGTAATGGGCTTGGAAGTTGGATACAGAGAGAGACTTCTGCTGCATAGGAAGAATGAATTCTTTCCAGCATAGGATTGCCTATTTGATTTGTTTTGTAGGCTGCAAATAAAACATTCCACATGTTTCTGATTGTGAGTGAAATGGAGGGGAAAATAAAGCATCCTACTTTCAAAGTGGGATCCAAATATTCTCAAACATCTCCTTCCGTGGAAGGGGATTCTATTACGGTCTCCAGAAATATTGTGACAGATGGGGTGTGAAATTCATAAAGAATGTGTACAGGTGTCTGAGCAATATGATTTCTTTTCTGAAGTTTATCTAAACTCTTCCATTTCTTGTGTGGGGAAGCATTATTTGAAAATAGTGTTTGGACAGATTCATTGCAAATAATGTTAAATTTAACAATTGTAACAACTAAAACTTCTCATTGTTACGTGATCAGGTTTCAAGTAATACCAACAGGCCTCTGCTTAGGATATAAACTCTTTCTCCTTAGACTATTTTTTTTCTTATATGATTTAAAAACATTCGTTATAGATATTGGGAGGGCTTTATTACTTTTGAATTTGTGTATTGTTTTATTTATATTTTATCTAAAGATATTGAAAGTAATTTTCTGTTCCAAGATTGTCTAAGTATTAACCCATGATATCTTCTCATTTTTATGAATTCTGATCTTATATTTAAAAACTTATCTAGAAAAATATTTTGGTGTATGATGTATGGCAAGACCCTAACTTAATTTTTTTTCCATTAGCAAAATTTCCCAATACAATGTAATGAATAATTTATCACTTTAGTAATGGCTTGTGATGGGTCTATAATCATATCAGATGCCAGTTAATGTATGTCAGGACTTATTTCAGGGCAGCCAATGTTAGTATACCAACCTGCTGTTTATCCTTGAGCCCTCACTATATGTTCTACTACAGTCATTTTAAAATGTTTTTTAATAACTCATTGAAGAAATCATTTTTATGACTTGTTTCTTAGTTGTGCATTTCTTCAGATGTCTATTAGACACATTTTGTCCAATTTTAAAACATTGCATTGAAATAGGATTAAATTAAAACATATAAAATGATTAGGGAATATTAAAAAGCCCATTGGCGTTGAGTCTGTTTCAACTCATAGCAACCCTATAGGGCAGAGTAGAACTGCCCCACGGGGTTTCCAAGGCTGTAATCTTTATGGAAGTAGGCTGCCACATCTTTCTCTCCCAGAGAAGATGGTGGATTCAAACTGCCAACCTTTTGGTTAGCAGCCATAACTCTTAATCACTGCGCCACCAGACCTCCTAGGGAATATTAATAAAATTAAATGCTATAGCCTTGTTAGTCTCCTGCTGCTCCTCTAATACACTCTGGAATGTCCCACCTCACGGTTCACCCTGCCTTGAACACTCTTCCCCCAGATATCTGCAAAGCTTGTTCTTCACTATGCTCAAGTTTCTGATCAAACAGAGGCCTTCCCTGACTACCTATTATCAAATAGCACTACCCTTCAAACTCCATTCATTTGTCCTGCCTTATTTTTCTTCACAGTAATTATTATATTCCCAATATTTAATTATATACTTTTTATTTTTTAATTTTCCCCACTAGAACTTAAGCTCTATGAGAAGAAGAACTTTATCTCTTTCAAACTAATTCCTTAGCTTTTAGAACAGTGCCTGGAACATCAAAAGTTCTTAATAAGTATCTTGTGAATACAAGAATTATTGAACTTAAACAACTTATTGAACTTGAACGCCCCTTACGTTCAGCAGCTTGTGATTCCTAAATGAGATCACTTTACCATCAGATTCATGGTATCCATTCAGCTCCCCAAATCTATCATACTCATGGTTATGGTTTATTATAGGGAAAGGATACAGATTAAAATCAGTTCAAGGAAGAGAGGCATAGTTCAGCGTCCAGGAGGTTTTAAAAAAAACAATGATTCCATTGTCCTCTGCAGTGGAATCAGAATGAGTTACTCTCCCAGTATGGATGTGTGACAATATGAATGAAGTATTGCCAATCAGGGGACCTCACCTGAGCTTTGGTGTCCTGAGATTTTTTTGAGACTTTATTATATAAGCATGATTGATAGACAGATTGATCACATAACTGAACTCAATCTTCAGGTTGACTCAAGCATGTGACCCAAAGCACCCACACGACTGGTCTTTCTGGTGTGGTTAATCCTCACACTAAGACTTTCAGGTATGGCCAGTCCTACTCTAAGATCCAATGTGGCTATCGTCACCCTATAAAAAGACACTCCTAGCAGGTATGGCATAGATTGCCCCCTAGAAGTTGAGATCAAAGGCCAGACCTCTCTTAAAACAAGACAAATTTCTTTACTGCACAGGATCTGAATTGACCATGCATCTCCTTGTGAAGAAAATATGGTCACTTAAAATGGTCAGGGTGCTTTGCCAGTTATACATCTCTCTTAGTTATCTAGTGCTGCTATAACAGAAATACACCAAATGGATGGCTTTAACAAAGAGAAATTTATTCTCTCACAGTCTAGTAGTTTACAAGTCCAAATTCAGGGCGTCAGCTCCAGGGGAAGACTTTCTCTGTCGGCTCTGGAACAAGGTCCTTGTGATGCATCAGTCTTCCCTTGGTCAGGGAGCATCTCAGAGAAGGAACCTCAGGTCCAAAGGATGTGCTCTGCTCCCACCACTGCTTTCTTGGTGGTATGAGGTCCCCCAATTCTCTGCTTGCTTCCCTTTCTTTTTATCTCTTGCAAGATAAAAGGTGGTGCAGGCCACACCCCGGGGAAACTCCCTTTACATTGGATCAGTGGTGTGACCTTAGTAAGGGTGTTATAATCCCACCATAATCCTCTTTAACATAAAATTACAATCAGAAAACGGAGGACAACCATATAATAATGGGAATCATGGCCCAGCCAAATTGATACACACATTTTTTGGGGGGACATAATTCAATTCATGACAATATGTAAACTTAAACTCGTGGAACAAGGCAAGTTGCTGCAACAGCCTGGAGACAAAAGTGGCACACAGACCAGATATGATCATCATGTCAGCTGTCACCCCAAGTGCTGTGTTCCATCTCTTGAACTTGTTATAGGCTTGGCAGATTTTTACAGTACTGAGTTGGTAAAAAGCTCAGATGACAGCGAAAGTGAAACATCAGGACTGTGAACTGCTAATTGCTCATTCCGCATGTTTGACAGGCAAAAAACAGTGAGCAATATCAGTGGTGAGCAATCACTGCAGCTTGTATTTACACCCAAACCAAAAAAACCCCTTGCCATCAAGTCAATTCCAACTCACAGCGACTCTACAGGACAGAATAGAACTGCCCTCATAGGGTTTCCAAAGAGCAGTTGGTGGATTTGACCTACTGACCTTTTGGTTAGCAGCTGAGCTTTCAACTAGAAGAGAAATGGAGTTACATAAAATCATCATCTCTGACAAATTCTGTCCCTATCCACAAATCAATGTAAAGATTAAAGATCCCTGAGTTTAAATTCTGACCCTGCCAAGCAGTTGCTCTATGATTTTTACACAATCTACTTAACCTTGTCACTTTGAGAACTAAGGTGCTCCTGACCCAAGCCACGGTATTTTCAATGGCCTCATGTACATGCAAAAGCTGGACGGTGAATAAGGAAGACCGAAGAAGAATTCATTCCTTTGAATTATGGTGTTGATGAAGAATATTGCATGTACCATGGACTGCCAGAAGAACAAACAAATCTGTCTTGGAAGAAGTACAGCCTGGATGCTCCTTAGAAGAGAGGATGGCAAGGCTTCATCTCATGTACTTTGAACATGTTTTCTGGAGGGACCAGTCCCTGGAGAAAGACATCATGTTTGGTAAAGTAGCAGGACAGCTACAGAGAGGAAGACCTTCAACGAGATAGATTTACAAAGTGGCTGCAATGATGGGCTCAAGCATAGCAACCATTGTGAGGATGGCACAGAACCAGACAGTGTTTTGTTCTGTTGTACGTGGGGTCACTAGGAGTCAGAAGCGACTGGAAAGCACCTACCAACAACAACAACACTTAACCTTGTATCTATGCTTTGGTGATGTGGGACTAATGTACAAGGCAATACTATACAATATACGAATGATAAGCTTAGGCTCTGAACTTCGATTGTCTGGGTTAATATTCAAGTTCTGACCCTCACCAGTTGAACGATTCTAGGCATATTGTTCAATTTTCCTGTGCTTCAATTTTCTAATCTGTAGTATACCTAACCTATAAGGTGTTTGTCACAGAATAATTGTTCAGTGTTTGTTATCTACTGTTATTTTTACTAAAGAATTGGGATGAGGTAAAAAACAGATAAAATTGTTTTTTTTTTTTGGTTTAGTATAAACCAAAAGACTGATGGACTGATAGAACTGACATGGTTCTTGATAAACTAATGTCAACTTTGAAAAGAATAAATAACTATAGAGATGTGAGGTGTAGTGGTTAATAACATTGCCAGTTCTCCAATATGCCCAAAGATCTCGATGGTGCTGCATCTCAAATGAGATGGAAGAAAATGCTACATTCCTATTCTCTTATTAATAACTGCAGGGAGAACCATTAGGAATTTTGTCTGTCCACAAAGGACATAGAGTTGACAATAGAATGTAGTGAAACAGGGATCAATCAGAGGTCATTTAACTTCTCAGGAAATTTTTTTTTTCCTTTCTTTTCAATTGGAGGTTGTTGCTCATTAAGCACTGTGTGCTTTTTTTAAAATCTTCTCTATCATTTACTCTATTTTTAGCAAAGATATGTTGCTGTAATAACTTAGTTAATTACTCTGTCATTTAAAATAAGAGTAGACATAATTTGCTGGCAGAAATACATGGTAAGTGTTCTCACTCATAAATCAAGTAATTTTAATAATTTATTAATATTATAATAATTTATTGGAAATAATAAGTAATATTAAGAGAATTAGGATGCGTACAATATATGATATTCATCTATGTTAAATTATATATTACATATTTTTTTACTGACCAGTTTTTTTAGAAGTAGATCTCCAGGTCCTTCTTCCTTGTCTGTTTTAGTCTGGAAAGCCACTGAAACCTGTCCCCCATGGGTGACCCTGCTGGTATTTGAAATATCAGTGTCATGGCTTCCAGCATAACACCAACACACAAGACATCATAGTATTACAAACTGACAGACAAGTGAAAATTGACTAATGAAAACCTTATAAATAGTAGCAGACCATTGTCCGATATAGTGCCAGAAGATAAGCCCCTCAGGTTTGATGGCACTCAAAATATAACTGGGGGAGAGCAGTCTCCTCAACTAGAGACGATCTTAGTGATGTGGATGGAGTACGCTTTTTAACCTCTGTTTGCTGATGTGGCACGACTCAACATGAGAAAAAACAGTTGCAAGCATCCATTAATAATCAGAACATTGCATGTACGAAGGATGAATCTAGGAAAACTGGCTGTCATCAAAAATAAAATGGAACACATTAAGATTGATATCCTAGGCTTTAGTGAGCTGAAATGGACTGGTATTGACCATTTTGAATCTCAAAATCGTGTGATCTACTATGCCAGGAATGACAAATTGAAGAAGAAATAGTATAGTATTTATCATCAAAAAGAACATTTCAAGATCTATCCTGAAGTACAACACTGTCAGTGATAGGATAGTACCCATACGCCTACAAGAAAGACCAGTTAATATGACTATTATTCAAATTTACGCACCAACCACTAACGCCAAAGATGAAGAAATTGAAGATTTTTACCAACTTCTGCAGGCTGAAATTGATCAAATATGCAATTACTAGGGATTGGAATGCGAAAGTTGGAAACAAACAGGAAGTGTCAGTAATTAAAAAATATGACCTTAATGATAGAAAAGATACTAGAGATTGCATGATAGAATTTAGCAAGACCAATAACTTACTCATTGCAAATATCTTTTTTTTTTTAACAACATAAACACTGACTATACATGTGGCCCTCATCAGACGGAATACATAGGAATGAAATCGACTGCAACTATGGAAAGAGGCAATGGAGAAGCTCAACATTATCAATTAGAACAAGGCCAGGGACCGACTGCAGAACAGATCACCAATGGCTCATAAGCAAGTTCAAGTTGAAGCTGAAGAAAATTAAAACAAGTCCACCAGAACCAAAGTATGACTTTGAGTGATATCCACCTAAATTTAGAGACCACCTCAAGAACAGATTTGGTGCACTGAACACTAATGACCAAAGACCAGACCAGTTGTGGAATGACATCAAATATATCATACATGAAGAAAATAAAAGGTCATTAAAAAAACAGGAAAGAAAGAAAAAAGCAAAGTGGATGTCAGAAGAGGCTCTGAAACTTGCTCCAAAACTTAGAGTAGCTAAAGTAAACGCGAGAAATTATGACATTGAAGAGCTAAACAGACTATTTCAAAGAGCAGTTTGAGATGATAAAGTATTATAATGAAAGAATAGGAGTTAGAAATCCAAAAGGGAAAAATACACTAAGAATTCTCTAGCCGAAAAAATTGAAGAAATAATTCAAGCTTCGAATTGCAACATTGAAGGATTCTATGGACAAGATATTGAATGATGGAGGAAGCATCAAGGGGAGATGGAAGGAATACACAGAGTCATTGTACCAAAAATATTTGGTTGACATTCAACCAATTTCAGGAGGTAGCATATGATCAAGAACCAATGGTATTAATGGAAGAAGTCCAAGCTGCACTGAAGTCACTGGCAAAAAACTAGGCTCCAGGAATTAACGGATTACCAACTGAGATGTTTCAACAAACAGATGTAACACTGGAAGCCCTCACTAGTTTATGCCAAGAAATTTGGAAGACAGCTACCTAGCTAACCAACTAAAAGAGATCCATATTTATGCCTATTCCAAAGAAATGAGATCCAACTGAATGCAGAAATTGTAGAACAATATTATTGATATCACACACAAGTAAAGACTTGCTGAAGATAATTCAAAAATGGTTGCAGCAGTACATCCACAGGAACTGCAAGAAATTCAAGCAAAATTCAGAACAGGACGTAGAACAAGGAATATCATTGTTGGATGGATCTTGGCTGAAAACACAGAACACCAGAAAGATGTTTACTGTGTTTTATTGACTATGCAAAGGCATTCAACTGTGTGGATCATAACAAATTATGGATAACATCAGGAAGAATGGGAATTCCAGAACACTAAATTGTGCTTGTGTGGATCCTGTACATAGACCGAGAGGCAGTTTTTCGAACAGAACAGGGAATACTGCATGGTTAAAATCAGGAAAGGTGTGTGTGAGGGCTGTATCCTTTCACCATACTTATTCAATCTGTATGTTGAGCAAATAATCCCAGAAGCTGGACTATATGAAGAGGAACCTGGCATCAGGATTGGAGGAAGACTCATTAACAACCTGCTATATGCAGATGACACAACCTTGCTTGCTGAAAGTGAAGAGGGCTTGAAGCACTTACTGATGAACATCAAAGACTACAGCCTTCAGTATGGATTACACCTCAACATAAAGAAAACAAAAATCCTCACCACTGGGGCAATAAGCAACATCATGATAAACAGAGAAAATATTGAAGTTGTCAAGGATTTCATCTTACTTGGATATACAATCAACACCCAAGGAAGCAGTAGTCAAGAAATCAAATGCTGTATTACATTGGGAAAATCTGCAGCAAAAAACCTCTTTAAATTGTTAAAAAGCAGAGATGTCACCTTGAGGGCTAAGGTGCCTCTGACCCAAGGTATGGTATTTTCAACCCCCTCATACACATGCAAAAGCTGGACAATGAATAATCAAGAACAAAGAAGAATTGATGCCATTCGATTATGATGTTGTTGAAGAATATTGAAAATACCATGGATTGTGAGAAAAATGAACAAATCTGTTTTGGAAGAAGTTTGGCCAGAATGCTCCTTAGAAGAAAAACGGTGATACTTCATCTCATGTACTTTGGACATGTTATCAGGATGGTCCAGTCCCTCGAGAGTGACATCATACTTGGTCAGGTAGAGGGTTAGGGAAATAGAAGAACATCCTAAACAAGATGAACTGACACAGTGGCTGCAACAATGGGTTCAAACATAACAACAATTGTGATGATGGCCCAGGACTGGGAAGTGTTTCTTTTTGTTGAACATAGGGTCGCTATGAGTCAGAACTGACTTGACCCTACCTACCAACCACAGCTTGTATATATTGTATTTACAAACTATATATATATATATATATATTTATAAGTATATCCTGTTACATGAAGGATCCCTGATGTTGCAACTGTTAGTGCTGGGCTGCTAACCGGAAGGTTGGCAATTCAAACCTACCCAGTGGCTTCATGGGAGAAAGACTGTTGTTGCTCCCATAAAAATTAGACTAGAATACCCTGTGGGGAAGCTCTACTCTGTCATATGGGGTTGCTACGAGTCAGAATTGCCTCAATCACACCTAATAACAAAAACAACATTGTTATATAATAATAATAATAATATTATTATGGTTTCCATTTTTATTGAATATTTTTATATGATCTATTGAACACTTACACTAGTTCTTTAATTTTGCTTGTCTACAATTCTATTATCATTCTATATAAGAGATCACAGAAATTCTGGGTGTATAGGTGATTTTTCCAGAGTCACACACAGTAAGGGAAGAGCTGTTATATGAATCCTTGTCTCTGACAAAAAGTTCCATGACTTGTGAAACAGGTCAAACACAAAAGGATAAATATTGCATGATATAATTTTTATGAAAAGTCAAGAATATGTATACACAGAAAGGAAATTTCTTTGATCATTACCCAGGGTTGGGGGAGGGATAGTGAATCACTTACTAGATAGTAGTCATGTGATAATTCTGTTGATGGGAAAGCAATACACAATATGCGGGAAGATAGCACAACTTGACCAAGGTAAATGAAGACACTGAGAGGTATGTAAGAATAAAGGACAACTACAGTAAATGCCATAACATATACAATCTTGCAATAACAGTAATAACAAGAAAAAAAATGTGAGTGGTTACACAGGTAGATATATATGCTATATGGGCATGGGAAAGCATATGGGAGTACATGTGGATGTGCATATAGGTATATTTGTGGGAATATGTATATACTTATTTGTATGTGCGGCATATATATTAATATATACAATAAAGAACATAGGGTGCATAGTTAGGGATACTTCCTAGACATATCAAGACACCTTAAGGGATTGATTTACTGGGTTTGAAGGCTCAGGACCATAGTCTTGTGGGACAGTTAGGTTGATTGGCATAACTTAGTTCATAAAGATAATGTTCTACATCCTAGTTTGATGAATAGCATCTGGGGTCTTAAGAGCTTATGAGTGGCCATCTAAGATACAAATATTGGTCTCTTCCTGTCTGGAGCAAAGGTGAATGAAGGAAACCAAAGACTCAAGAAAGAAATTAGTCCATAGGACTAATGGCCCACGCAAACCACAACTTCTTCTAGCCTGAGATCAGAAGAACTAGATGGTGTCCAGCTACCATACTGACCATTCTGACCAGGGACACAACAGAAGGTTCTGGTTAGAATGGAAGAAAAATATAAAACAAAACTCAAATTCACAAAAAAAAGGCCAGATTTACTGGACTAGTAGAGACTAGAGATCCCCCAAGACTATCTCCCTAACGTACCCTTTTCACCTGGAATTGAAACCACTCCCAGAGGTCACCTTTCAGCCAACTAATAGATTGATCTATAAAAATAAACAATAACACCAGTGAGAAATGTATTCCTTTAAACAATCAACTATATGAGACCAAATGGTCAACATTTACTCAAAAGCAAAGATGAGAAAACAAGGAGGGGCAGGGAAACTGGATAGATGGAAATGGGGCAGGCGGAGTGGAAATGGTGAGAGTGTTGACACATTGTGGGGACCGTAATCAATGTTACGGAACAATTTGTATATGAATTGTTGAATGGAAATCTAATTTGCTGTGTAAACTTTCACCTGAAACGTAATAAAATATTTAAAAAAAAAAAAAAAGGTTGGTAACATTGCCAGCATTCCATAGTGGTGATGATAAAGAAGAAGCAAAGGAAGAATAATTGGTACCCATATCTTCAGTGGTTAATATATACCAAACCATACCATGCCTTTAGACTTTCTCCTGTTTCTGTCTTTGTTATATTGAAGATACTTTGGACTTTACAGACACACTCAGTCAGGTGAGATTTGTAAAAAAACTCCCAACATTATGAAAGATCAATGATAGCACGTGGGACCTAAAATTAAAAAGACCTTAGTTCTATAATTTTATCACTCATTTGACTCACTTTGTGACTTTCTATGAGAGCTGTGTCAAGTAATTTGGTTCTTTTAAACATGCAATTTGTTGTCAATGAAGAAGGAAATTAAATTTACGTTAGAGTACATCTGTAGATGGCACTAAGTATATCACAGCATTGAGAAGCTTAGTCACATTTGTGCAATGGATGCTATTATTGCTTTCACAAACTGTATTATCACACAGCAGAATGAAAGCAGCACATCATCTAAGAGGAAACCAGAGAGTCAGGACCTAAAATCTGCCCTGACCTTATTTCCTGCAAAATTTCATTTGTTCTTATCTGGGTGCGTAATCTGGTCCTCCATAAAGGGCTTATTAACATTGATTGCTTGTTGATCTGTCCTATGCCAATGCTCACTGGAAGCCGGCGTGACATTTGGCTATCATCAAAAAGGAAATTGGCAGACAGGTGTCAACTTTACTTTTGACCGAAATGTTACGTAACTGAATGGGAAAGCAATGTTAACATTATGCATTTGATTCCAATTCATGTGTTCTCAATGGGCTAACATTTTAGACTCGCTGACCCTTAAAATCCTAATGCACGTCAAGTCAAATCAGTATGTAAATACCAACAATTCTGGCGAGATTTGCAATGTAGAGCCCTATGCTAATGAGCAATATCTCAAGGAGCTGGAAGTCTTCCTTTCCCTCTCAAAAGTGAATTAGAAAATTGGAAAGCAGCTCAAATTCTCAAGTTGTGGAAGACTCTGAGCTATTATTAGATGTAAAGTGCCTAGATCAGGGCCTAGAATCTAAACCAGGAAAATAAAGAGTCAATGAATTTTAGTTCTTCTTTGAGCCCTTAAATATCTCCAAAGGGTAACAAAACAAATTAAGCAAATCAAATCCCCAGCAGCAACAAGACTCAGTTATAGAGAGTTGACTAAGACAAATACAAAGCATGCACATTTTATATTCAGTGCAGAAAAAGTGTTCTTATTCAGTCTTTTTTGGAAACTTACAAGTTTTAAACATGAACATGTCCTCCTTAGCAGGTATTTAAAAAAGTGACGTGAAGTTTGTTGTAAACAGATAAGAGTGTGATGGCGTCTTTAAAAAGAATACAATTTAAAGTTTGTTTTCCTATTTATTATCCTTCATCCTAAATGTTTTCATTATAGAATGACTCATTGTTACCCCTATTATAGTACTGGGGAGACGATGTTGGGTAGTCGAAAGACCCATCCTGGTCTAATCCATCCTAACATACACTAGTGCCAGCACGATTATCTGTTTATTGTGCAAAGGTTCTTAACACTCTCTGTGTCCTATAAAATGGAATAAGACATAACTCATTCTTCTAAATAGTACTGCAAGAATTAAACATAAAAAAGCTTTATCAAATATAAAGTACTATGTAGAAATAAGTAATACTATTGACAGCATCATTTCATTTATTGTTTACTACAGAATAAACAAAGCCGTGCCTTCAAAGCTTGATAGGCATCTTGTCTTCAGTTAATGCAACTATTCTGTAAAGGAGTTCCTGCACATTTAAATTCTATTTCAAAAACAGCTTATTAAAGTGCCTTTGAATAGTTTACACTGCAGTTTGTCTTGCAAATATGGATCTTTTCCTCTTGTAAAATCCTGGACATTTCAAATAAGGAAAGGTCATTTAGCTCATCTGGTCGATTATAGCTGTAATCCATTTCCCCAATGAGAAGCAAGGGAAGCATTTCTCAATGTGTATCAGGACAAAAAAAAAACTCTTAGACCATTAGGACTAAAACATTGCATATGCCACCAGCACTAGGCACCGAATATCATCACAGACGATTGATGATCCCACCATCCAACCCGGCTCAGGCCTGGGACCCTGGGACTCAGTGCTGCGGTGGGGAGGCAGGTTCACTGCAGCCTTCATCCAGTTTAAAAAATATTTTATTGACACATACAGCATTCAGAGTCATAAAAATATATCATGTTTATCACTGCTTTTATGGCATGCAAAGATATGACACAGGGGCATTGAGCCATAGAGCATTAGACAAGCGTTTATTTCACCGTAAGCTGCTAGGAATAATGCAGACCTCAGCTTCTATCTTCCCAGCAGACAGGATAGATTTCATCAGAGATAAGCATTTAAGAAAAACACAAAAATCAATGCAGATGCATATATTAGGGAAACGTCCTGATTGGGTTTTGTACGTGCTGAATAAGTCTGTAGTAATCCACTTGTGCACATTTCTGCCAAAAGCATCAGATCACTAAACCAGAGATTTTAAAAAATGATCATCTTTCATGGATGTGGGAATACAGCCAGGAAATTTACCTTTAAGCACTTTGACTAACATCCTTGGTTGATGATTACATTATCACCCAGACTCTGATATGCATTTTTATAGTGAGCTATTTCCTGAAGAATTATGATCCCAGACATTTGGTTTTTGAGTTACTGAGTGGACAAACAGTTAAATATGAATCTAGATTTTACAAACAGAGCTCTCCATTATCTAAAACCAGGTGAGGGCAAAGTTGAAGGGACAAAGTGCTGAGACTAGACCAGAGAGGAGACTGACATTTGCATATAAATGGCAAAATGTAAGTAAGGGGAAAAGAAGCATTAAGAAATTTGCATCGGATTTAAGCCTTGTCCTTATTCAGCAGAATGTTCTTGTGAAAATTTGTTGGGCTGTGTCAGAATGGGAGCCACAGGCAAAGACAATGTTGAAAAAGATGAAGGAAAACAAAGTTTTTACAATCATGGACATACATGTCTGTCAAGTGCTCCGAGAAAGTTCTCAAGACCTTCCCACGGAGTGATACATCCCCACCTTAGATAAATCTTTAGCTCACCTGGAGGCACAGAAAATCTCCTTTTCATCTTTCCCCTTCCAAATGAAGACAAAAACAAACAAACAAAAATGATTTTTATTTTTCTTATGATACATCGTCATAGTTCTCTTTGTGTTAAAGCACTTGTAGATGACTCTTTCATCAAGGAGGCTATAAAGTCCTTCAAGGCAGGGACCATCCCACTAATGTATAAACATCCCATGATTTCCACTATTCCATGATAGTGCAGAAAATGGCAAGTCCCTGTGGTGAAAATGCTTAAAGTGCTTAGCTGCTAACCAAAACGTTGGAAGTTTGAGTCTACCCAGAGGTACCTTGAAAAAAAGGTTCTGGTGATCTATTTCTGAAAAAGCACACACTGAAAAACCTATGGAGCACAGTTCTACTCTGACATACATGGGGTCACCATGAGTCAGAATAGACTCCACAGCAATTGGTGAATAAATGTATTGGGAACGAATGAATGAAGGTAGGAAAGCTTCAGTGCATAAATGTATCAGCACAATGCTCTGCTTAGAGTGTGCTTCATTCGTGAATAAGATTCATCCCCTTCAGTAAGCATTACTGAAAATAGAAAATTCATTAGTAGTAAAAAATGGGAGAAGACATGTGTGCAATGAAGAATTAACCTTACCCATGAGCCTGGTGGCACAAAGGTTAAGTGACTGGCTGCTAACCAAAAGGCTGGGAGTTTGAATCCACTAGCCACTGCTTGGAAACACTAGGGGGCAATTCTACTCTGTCCTACAGGGTCATCGTGAGTCAGTTAGAATCAACTGTACGGCAATGGGTTTGGTTTTTGGTAGAGTCTGGCCTTTCCCCTCAGGTACTAAGAGATGATCTCTAGGTCCCTTGAATGTCCTACCTAATAGGTGTGTCTTTGTTTGCCTGGAGGCTTTGGCCACCAGACAGTCTAACAATGTGATTTATGATGGGTGCTTTGGGTCATGTTGTAGCAGTTCTGACCTCCAGAGAAACTGGAGATTAAAGGCATTCCTTATTCTAAACTATTCCAAAAAGGAATAAGGTATTCCTTGCTCCAAATTGACTCGACAGCAGTGGATTTGGGTTATTCCTTTGTTCCAGTCTATTTGGAACTATTCCTTGTTCCAAATCTTACAGATTTAGCACTTGATTTTCTCTGAATCCAAGAAAAGCATGTACGAACCAGTACGGTTTCAAAATCAGATGAGCAGTGATAGATACACCTGTAGCTTAATATCAAAGAGTAAAGCAAGAGAAGGTCTTCTTACTAAAACTGAAGGTATACATTATTTGTTTTATTGTCTTTAAGATGTAGTACCAGCTGCCATATAATGACCCTAGGCAACAGGAGTTTTCCTTTGTAATAACCTGGTATGACATACTGAATTCTCTCTCTTCTGTATGCCAAAACGAGAGTCACTTGGAAGGAGTAGTTCAGCTCCTTTGCACTGTGGAGTCAGGATAGCTTGCTGGAGGATTGTAAAGAATTGCAGGCAGGCATTTTTCCCTTGGTGGAACAATTGCTTATATCGAGTTTGACTTGCCTCTATAGCTTCCAAGATGCTTGTAAAGTGTGCTATTTAGAGGAGGAAAGAAAAAAAAAAGTTGTTTTCAACTGTTTTAGTTATCTAGTGCTGCTATAACAGAAATACCACAAATGGGTGGCTTTAATAAACAGAAATTTATTCTCTCACAGTTTAGGAGGCCAGAAGTCAGAATTCAGAGCACCAGCTCCAAGAGAAGGCTTTCTCTCTCTGTCGGCTCTGGAGGAAGGTCTGTGTCAATCAGGACAGCCTCTTCTTAGCTGTGTCTGCAGGCAGGCCTTTCGCTGGCCCCTCGGCCCGTGGACTCTGCCTCTGCTCTGCTTCGGCTCTGCCAGTAATTGCACAGAGGCACCCTATTTCTCCAGGAAGCCTCCTGCCTAAAGGCACTCAGCTCTCTCTTGCTCTGTGGGTTGGCTCCTGGGCCATCTCATACCAGTCTCCTGATTCTGCCGTCACCGTTTCTCTGTCACTGCTTCTTGTTGTCTTGCACTATTTCCAGTGTTACAGCTCTCTCTGTGTGTCTCCTGGTTCTGGGAGGATCTCAGAGCTCTGCTCCTGTCTCTTCTTTCTTGGTGGTATTGAGGTCCCTATCTCTGCTTGCTTCTCTCTCCTTTTATCTCTTGTAAGATAAAAGGTGTGACTCAAGTAAGGGTGTGACTTGAATAAGGGTGGTAAGGGTGGTGACTGTAGTAAGGCAGTGATGACAGCCAAAGCATCCAGGAGATGCTTAGCCATTATCTAGCAAGACCTGTTCCTCCTGTCCATTATCAAACAAAACCTTAAGTGATAGTACTGGTTGTGGTTAATTAGCAGCTGCTGAGACCAAGCAGAACCTGCCACTTCCTGTCCATTGTTCTCAAAGCACTGCCTGTGGCTCTAGCCAGTCAAACCCAGTTTACTAGTCTATATGCCAAAGGAAAAAAACGCAATGTCTTACTGCACCTGCATGCCATGATAAGCTATGTAGTCCATGATGTTTGTATGTACTTCCTTGTGAGAGACAGTATAAAACGTTCTGCCTCCCTTTACTCGGGGAACTTGATTTGAGGTATACACCTCCTTGCTCCTTGCCTGCACACTGGCAATAAATGCTCTTCCTCCCTCCTCACCTCAGTGTGTTTTTATTATTGAGAAGCTGCACTGAGCAGGATCTGCTTTGAGTTACAGAAACTCAGAATAGATCCTACCCTAATCTTGCTTCAATAGCATAATGGACAACTCGCTCCCAAATGGGACTATAACCACAGGCATAAAGGCTAGGATTTACAACCCATCACAAAATGGAGAATAATTACACCAGACCACAAAATGAAGGATAACCACACAATACTGGGAATCATGACCTAGCCAAGTTGGCGCATAATTTTGGGGGACACAATTCAATCCGTAACATTAACCAAGAAGTATCAAAAAAGGAAAGAGAAAATGATACGTGTTTTGTGCCATCTACTTTTCCTATTTTAAAGTGATAGTAGTTAAAGAGGCATGTCCTAGCCCCACACAGCTTAGCATCATAGGTGGCAATGGGCAGAGTGTTGTCATGTAGCCGTTCAACCTCACCCTCTGTGTAACCTTGGGCAAGTTACTTAACTTTTCTGATGTCTCAGGTTCTTCATCTGTAAAGGAGAAAATAAAATGCTTATTATTGTTTTTGTTAGCTGTCACAGAGTGGACCCCAACTCTCGGTGACCCCAAGAACAAAAGATCAAAATGTTGCCTAGTTCTGGGCGATTCCCATAACTGGGTGAAGATCAGACTGTTGAGATCCTTAGGGTTTTCATTGGCTGATTTTCAGATATAGATTACCAGGCTTTTCTTCCTAGTCCATTTTAATCTGGAGGCTCCACAGAAACCTGTTTAGCGTCATAGCAATACCCAAGCCTCCTGATCAGGTGCACTGGCTGAGAATCAAGCCCTGGCTGCCCACATGGAAGGCGGGAGTTCTACCACCGAACCACCAATGCCTTCTAAATTCTTATTACTGAAGAATAGATGAGTTAATACATGTAAAGCACTTAGAACATTTCCCGGCACACAGTAAGTGCTTTAAGTGGTAAATATGATTTGCGAGTCCAAAAAGGGTAATTTGGGAGCATTGGACAAAATTTTATTTTCCTGTCTCTTTTGCATCCTGATTCATGTCATGACAAAACAATCCTTCGCACTGAACTCATTTTTTCAACTCAACCACTGCATTATCTCTCAATTCAATTCCTTTATTCTCATCTTCCAAGATGACAAGGTTGCTGTTAAAAATGTTAGCATTCATCATTTACTTAAACGCATATCATCCACTTAGAAAATCTGCTGAAATACCTTAAGTGAGCCTTCATTGCCCACTGAATGAAGTTCCCACTCCTTAGGCTACGGCTCTGGTATTCACAGCTCTTAATAAAGTGCCCTTACTTTTTTTATCCATTATCTCCTGCTACCCTTGTCCACCTCCCTTAAGCTATAGCCAAAGCAGACCACTTATCATTCTTCAAACCTATTCTGTGCATTTTGTCTTCTGCTCCTTATACCTGGAATGACTTTTTCCTCTATTTATATTGGTCCAAGTCTTGCCTTTTCTTCAAGGCTGAACTTACATAGTATTTCCTAAGAGAGATTGTCCCTGATTCACCCAGGCAGAAAGCATTACTTTTTCCTCCAGATTGCAATATCATTTTATTATGTCTTCCTAACAGAAGTTTTCACTCTAAACCTCTCTTTATTTGTGTATCTGTCCCACTTCCACCAATAAACTATATACATCCTGAGAACTCAAACTGAGCAATTGACATCGTCTTCCTACAACAGACATTTGATAAATGTTTCATGAATGAATGAATCTGTCTACCTAACACATAGAAACATGGATTTGACAAAAAGCCCCAGGTGGAGAATTCTCCTATCATTTATTCAGTGAATATTTATTGAGAATCACGTATTTCCAGGGTTTAAGTCCAATGCTAGATAGATAAAAATGAAAGTCTTTGACCTTCAGGACCTCGAGACATTTGCAGTCTCTTCTTGAAGACTGTATTCAAGTAGATATAGTTCCATAAGCTACAATATTGTGCCACTGATATAAATAACTGGGCCTGAGGGGCATCTAGGCAGGTTTCATGGGGGAAATAGCCTGGGATTGAATCCTGGAGGAGTTTTTCACATGAAGTGTTAGAGAATAGCAACCAAGTAGAGGGAAAAGCATGATCAAAGACATCAAGTTATAAAAGAGCACATGGAGGTTGCAAACGGATGACTTTTTGGTTAGCAGTCATATCTCTTAACCACTGTGCAACCAGGGCTCCAAGTTATAAAAGGAACCGATAAATAATAATTAGAAAAATAGCTGGCATTTATTTGGTACTTATTATGTGTCAAGTACTAGGCTAAGCTCCTTAATCATCACCGTAGACCTAGGAGTTAGGTGCAATTATTATTTCCATTTTACCAAAGAAGAAGTAGCAGTGGCCTACAGAGTTCCTAAGTTAGTTGGCAAAGTTCATATAGCAGATATGCAGCAGAGCTGGAATTCAAATTCCTGCTTTATACTGCCTAGTTCACAGATTCCAGAAACAGGCTAAGTCTTTGGAAAAACTGATGGGTCATACTCAAGCCAGAATCTTGAAGGCAAAGTTGAGAGCCCAGAACTGGAAAGGCTAATTAAATCACCAAATCAAAATAATTGGGCAAAGAGTTGGAAGCCGAGCAGAAACAGAATCAATGCGGGAGCAGGTGTTGAATAAGAAGGGGGTTTGCAATGCCTAATCATCTTCTTGGACTGTTGAGCACATGGATACATTGGCGTATTAGCCTGGATTAAAGGACAAGTGGACTTGAAGGCAGGCTGACTGGGGTCTGATCCACCAGAAAAAACACTGTTGTAAAAATACAGGCCTAAAATGATGGGGGTCCCAGTTAAACGTAATAACAAAATAATAAAGCATTGAGAGAAGCCTGTTCATGTAACTGGCAAATGGTGGAACTCTTGTCCATATTCCTCAATTACACTTAATTAATTAACACTGGCCAGGTCTTCAATGTCTGTGAGCATTTGAAGATATGGAAAGAGGCAAAAAGAGATATAAAGAACATCTAGAAACAAATCCAGGAAGATATTCAAGGAGAGATGCCATGGCCTCATGCAAATACATTGGTAGATTTGCAAAGTCCTGAAAATATATATGAGAGTAGAAGGTAGCTACATAAGAAAGTTATTCCATCCTGTGCTGGGGAAAAGTACTCTAAATAAATGAAATGTAATGAATGAATAAAGAAAGATGAAAGTACCATTACTGTTTAGCGAAGCTCTGTGTTATGTTCTTCATACTGTGATCTAATTTAATTAATTAGATATTATTGAAAACAGGTGCTTGTATCCTTTTTTTCTTCAAAAAGATTAAGTAAATGGCCTAAGGACTCATAGCTCGTGGTGGCAGATATGTTTTGTGAGCCTAAAATTGGCTGTGTTTCAAATTCCGTGTTATTTTCATTTCAGTGGGACCACCCTCTGAACAGAGCACAGGCCAGACACATTGTTGTCCCCCAGGACTCAGAGTTGAGAAGATGTCTATTCAATAACTTTTTTTCAAATAATAAGATCTGCCCAAGGGCTCAGGGAGCGTGCAAAACAGCAAGGTCACCTACCTCCAGGACATTAGTCTCCTTGTTGTTGTTAGGTGCCGCAGAGTCGGTTCTGACTCACAGCGACCCTATGTACAACAGAACAATACACACTGCCTGGTCCTGCACCATCCTTCAATAGTTGTTATGCTCAAGCCCATTGTTGCAGCCACTGTGTCAACCCATCTCGTTGAGGGGCTTCCTCTTTTTCGCTGACCCTCTCCTTTACCAAACATGATATCCTTCTCCAGGGATTGATCCCTCCTGATAACATGTCCAGAGTATGTGAGACGTTAGTCTTACAAATATAATACTTCACAAATGAATATTAGAATTATCTTAGAACATGTATACACCATCCAGACCACACTCTACAAAAACTGAAAAACTTGGACTAATCCAAAGAGCATCCTCCTATCAGTGGAGGGATTGAGGGCTGTCCCTAAAATCTGCTCCCGTTCTGCCCTCATTATTTCCTGTCACTGTTGGTTCCAGTGGAAGGAGCATGACTGGACTTCTTTCTTGTTCCAGGCCAGCTGCCCCACATGTTGGGGCTGCAAGTGGCAGTGTCTTGTTTAATGAGTTACCACGGCCCTTCTAGCTCCTGAAAAGCAAAGAAGGGTCAGAGAGCAACTTCCCATTGCAGTCCGGTGAATCAGAGCACGGAGTACCAGCCTGCTGAATATGCCGTTCATATCTTATGCCAGCTTTAACAGCTCAGGTAAACAGTTCAATAAATTAAAGGAAATCGGAATTGCTCATACATTATAAACACTTCAGTCGTCTGTATATCTTTCTAGCAGCATATAAACAACATGAAGAAAGCAATAAAACTGATTATTTTATAAGCTGTAATATGGTAATATAGTTAGAAAATTTCAGAGAAGTATTTAAACGTCCCAGTTAACTGATAGGAAACTGTTACTAAAAATCATCATATATTCACACTCTTAAAATTTATGTAAAGACTTAATACTGCTGCCTGCTTTTAAAAAAATCTCTTTTAGTTTTTATGTTTGCATTGCCTAACTATGTCATAAAGGAAAAGCCCTATGGTGTCTATGTGATACTAATAAAGGTAAAGGAACCATTCTCTATTTGTATCATCAGAAAAAAAAATAGAGAAATATACATTTACATTATAACATGCCTAAAGACCAGTGCTGACCCATTTTTCAATAAATATCTTGATCACTTTGTTTTTCGTTTTGTTTTGGAGAACCTACTACGTGCTAAGGAGTCCTGGTGACATGGTGGTTGACGCGCTTGGCTTCTAACCAAAAGATTGGCGGTTGGAACCCACCATCGGCTCCACTGGAGAAAGATGTGGCAGTCTGCTTCCATAAAGATTTACAGCCTTGGAAACCCTATGGGACAGTTCTACTTTGTCCTATAGGATCTTTAAGAGTCAGAATTGACTCAATGGCAGTGGGTTTGGTTTCTTCTTTTTTTTTTTTTTTCCTTTGGTTTTTAGGTGCAAAGTTTTAGAGATGCAAAGTGATGAAGCTATAAACACTACTCCGACAGTAGGCAAAACTTAGAAAGGTGAAAGAGAAAATTAAACAGGCAGTTTCATGAAGAGTGATCAGTGCATTGAACATAAATGATTAGATGGCTGGCTGGCTGGCTGGACGATAGATGGATAGCACTATGAAATCAGAAGATGGGTTATCCAAACCTCTAATCGGGTGACTAGAAAGGCTACAAAGGAAAATTTGAGATTTTTTTTTCCTGTTTGTGTAGTTTAAGTTATTAAAGAAATATGTGTTCATTGTAAGTTTAAAACAATATAGAACATATATAAAATTAAAAAAATGAATGTCCCCTACTCTTACTCAACTCTTCAAAGGTAGATACTCTTAAAGAGCTCAATGTAAATACTTATAGACCATTTTTATGGAGCTAAATTTTAAGCGTGAGAAGAAGTTCCCTAGGGGCGACCTGGAAGGAACAGATTGAGCAATGGGAAGGTCATATGCAAAAGCTGAAAGGTACAAATAAGAGGGGAAAAAAAGCAAAGAGAAAGAATATATAGTGTGCTATCATTTACCCTCCAGTGGGGGTTAGACTATATACATATATGCTTATGAACAGGGAATGTCACTCAGGGAATGACAAGCATATTTGTGTGGCTAAAATTAGTGTCCATCAGGCCATAGAGTTATACATGAAGATGGATAATCCAGTTATCAAATCAGAACGGGTAGCATTTGAAAAACTGGACTAAGGAACAGTCTATAGACATAGAAAACTAAACAGCTCATAAATATAGGAAAAAACTCTCAACTTCATTCAGTTTTGGAGAAATGCAAATGAAGTCTTCAGTAAGATACTCTTTCTCATCATTCTGATTGGAAGAAATCCAAAAGCTTTACAAAATACTGCTTTGACAAGGTTGTAGGCATATAGCAGCCTTACACTCATTGTTGTTTGCTGTTCTCAGGTGCCATCCAGTGAGTTCAATCAGATAGCTACCCTATCTATATACCACAGAAAAAAAACACTGCCTGGTCCTGGGCCATCCTTACAATCATTTCTATGTTTAAGCCCATTTTTGCAGTCACTGTGTCAGTCCATCTTGTTGAGGGTCTTTCTCTTTTTCACTGACCCTCTATTTTACCAAGCATGATGTCCTTCTCCAGGGACTGGAACTTCCCGATAATACGTCCAAAGTACATGAGACAAAGTCTAGCCATCCTTGCTTCTAAGGAGCATTCTGGCTATACTTCTTCAACAACAAATTTGTTCGTTCTTCTGGCAGTCCATGGTATATTCAATATTCTTCTCCAACACCATAATTCAAAGTCATCAGTTCTTCTTCAGTGTTCCTTATTCATTGTCTAGCTTTTGCATGCATATGAGGCTATTGAAAATACCATGGCTTGGGTCAGGCCCACCTTAGTCCTCAAAGTGACATCTTTGCTTTTTAACAATTTAAAGGTCTTTTGCACCAGATTCGCCCAGTGAAATATGTCCTTTGATTTCTTGACTGTTGCTTCCATGGATATTGATTGTGGATCCAAGTAAAATGTAATTCTTGACAACTTCAATCTTTTCTGTTTATCATGATGTTGTTTTTTGGTCCGGTTGTGAGGATTTTTGTTTTCTGTTGAGTTGTAATCCATACTGAAGGCTGTGGGTCAGGCATACCTTAGTCCTCAAAGTGACATCTTTGCATTTCAACACTTTAATGAGGTATTTTACAGCAGATTTACCCAGTGCAATATGTCGTTTGATTTCCTGACTGCTGATTCCATTGGTGTTGATTGCAGACTTAAGTAAAATGAAATCCATGACAACTTCGATATTTTCTCAATTTATCATGTTGATTATTGGTGCAGTTGTGAGCATTTTTGTTTTATGTTGAAGTGTAATCCATACTGAAGGCTGTGGTCTATGATCTTCATCAATAAGTGGTTCAAGTCCTTTTTGCTCTCTGCAAGAAGGGTTGTGTCATCTACATGTCATAGGTTGTTAATGAGTCTTCCTCCAATTCTGATGCCATGTTCTTCATCATATATTCCAGCTCCTCGGGTTATTTGCTCAGCATACAGATTGAATAAGTATGATGAAAGGATACAACCCTTCTCTGTAGACACCCTTTGCCATGGGATGGACAGTTCAAAATACCAAAGGAATTTACCCAACTGGAGCTCACACGTCCCCTTCAAAATCATGCTGCAGGTACCTAAGACCCTATATTTCCTCACCCAAATGACCCCAAGTTCACTCTCCTGGGTTTTCCTTCCAAGGACAGATTGTGCTACTTAATGGGACTGTTAGTAGAGGGTATGTTTATGGAGCAAGGACTAGGTGGTAACTTGAGTATCTCCATGCTTAACAGGCCCTTTGTAGTAGATGATGAAGCCTGGGGTTGGATGAGAAGAGGAGTGTGCTCAGGCTATGTGCCTCTGAGACCAGCTAAGGACAGAAAAGGCCTTAAAAATTTCCAGAAGAAGAATTGTGTCAACCACAAAACATTGTTTACCTCACTTGCGATTAAAGTTTAAACACCATGTTGTCTGCTTCCTCCTAATCTTTCCACTTGCAGCTGTCTTTCAGATCAACTAGCTAAAAATAGAATCCTGGTCATGCACGGTAGGAGACCAGTTGACCGCCAGATGGCCCTGTCCCACAATAAGTATTGTCTAGGAACCAAAAGACCTATGCCAAGGAACCAAAATCACCTGACAAACATCATTGAGTGGTGACTGAGCCCATTTCAGAAGAAGTCCGTCAGCCACTTCTGTGTCAAATCCTAGCCCGATCCCTTCTTGAATATGGATGAAATTAATGAATATGTATGACTTCCCGTTTGCCACGTAGTACAAAACTTACTCCAGCCGTTTGTTCGAGGAGACAGTGCTTTGAGAGTGATCTCTCTGTCTCATTACTTGCTGTGAGTAATAAACAATGCCTTGCTTTAAATCTACTTGACTCTTAGTTATTCTTAACAAGAGTACAAGAAGTGAACCCATTGCATTCGGTAACACCTCCATTTGAACCCTAGTCCAGATTCTGCAATTATTAAGGACAAGCCTGCCCACCACCCTAGTCAGATGTTATCATCTTTCATGTTAATTAATGCATAATCTTAAAACTGATTATCCCTTACTTAGAAATTTGGTTCAACCTTTCTAAAAGTCTGCACACTAGGACCCAGAAGCATGAGAATTGTCTGGGGACATGTTAAACATGCAGAGTCTTAACCTTTGAAGTAGCATCTCTGGGGTGGGGCTAGGAATCTGCTGTGTCACAAGCTCCGTGGTGATTATTCTGCATATTGAAGTTTGTGGTAAAGCACTTCCTCCCTCCACTGAAGCCTTTACACTTCTGCTGGATTAATGATAGACTTCTCAACTCCTTGTAATGAGTCTCCATTGTTCTCAATATTAAGTGTAGTTTTTTTTTGTTTGTTTGTTTGTTTTGTCACTTACAGAGCAAGATTTCTATTATTATGCACCTAATTTATTTTTAAGGTCTATTACATGTCATTTCCATAATTTATTCTATGGTTCAGGAGTCAGCAAACTTTTTTGAAAATGGCCAGATAATTAATATGTTAAGCTTGGCAGACCATACAATTCAAGTCACAACTACTCTCTGCAATGCAGCCATAGACAATATGTAAATAATTGGGCATGGCTGTGCTCCAATAAAAGTTTATTTACAAAAAACAAGCAGCAGATCCATTTTGGCCCACAGGCAGTAGTTTGCTGACCCCTGCTATAGATGAACTAGTTTATTTGCTCTACTCTGATCATCCTTCACTTGTTCATGTTATTCTATTTCTTCATGCCCATGTCCTATTCGAGATCCATCTCAAAAGCCAACTCCTTTAAAAAACTTCTCTGAGAAACTTAGTAAAAAAAAAATCCTGATCCAGCAAAATGGCGCTCCAGGCAGAAGCACCACGCCGTCCCTCCACAGCAAAGATCCGAAAAACTAAGCCAAACGGAGAATACAACAATCCTGAAACCCTAAAACATCAAATGAAGAGACAAAGAACTCAGCCAAACACAAAATGGAGTGAGAAAACTGACAGAGAACAGAGAGCGCAGAGAGATTCATCAGAGGTCCTCTACCAGCTAACGCAGCGTGGATCCATATCTTGGACTCCTATCGGAGACCAGCAAACAGGGGGTATGAGAAAGCAGCCTCATGGAGCTTCCAGCGGGAGACAAAACAACTGGCAATTTGCGATATATGCTTTCCCACTGCCCACCCTTCTTCACCCCGACTCGGCCTCCTCTGCTTCCCGTGGTCACAATCTCTTAACCGGGAATCACTGGCAGCTTGGATTCCACACACCCGAATGGGCGGCTCTCTGAGTGCCATTTGCTGGCTGCTGGTGTTTCTTTTTTCTGCTTCTTTTGATTTCTTCCTTGCCTCTTGCTAACTCCCCCTCCTTTTTCTCGAGTACCTGGTTCTGTGAGCCATCTTTGCTTCTTCCTGAGGGGCTGCAGAGCTCCAGTAATTTGTGATATACGCTTTCCCACTCCCTCCCCTTCTTCACCCACACTCGGTCCCCTCTGCTTCCCGCGGACACAGTCTCTTGTCCAGAAACACTAGCCCGCACTAGCTGTCTCTCTGAGTGCCATTTGTTGGCTGCTAGTGTTCCTTTTTTTTTTTTTTCTGCTTCTTTTAATTTCTTCTTTGCCTCTCGCCACCTCCCCCTCCTTTCACTCGAGTAGCTGGCTCCGTGCGCCATCTTTGCTTCTTCCTGAGGGGCTGTGGAGCTCCGTTCAAGTGTGGAGCTGCTTCCCGGTCTGGGCTGCCACGCTGATGAGATCCCGGGGCTTCTGTTCGTTTCTTTGTTTTGAACTGTTTCTTTGTATTCTTTTCCTTTTCCTGAGTTGGGAGCCCTTTCTCGCCAGGTGGAGCTGGGTGGCAAGGAGACTCCCCCTCAGCTTGCACAGACGTGCAGAGGGATCCCTGAGAGCATTTTTTTCCTGTATTTTTTTTTTTCTGTTTTTTTGGGGACTTTCTTGTTCTTTTTTTTCTTTTTAATTTGTTTTGTTGTCTTTTCCATCTTTTTCCCTTTTTGTCTTTCTTCATTGCTCAGTTTCTTGTCTCTCTATATCTTCCTTCTTTTTCTGTTCCCTGAATACCTGGTGTCATATACCTCTATGCCTTCTAGCCAGGCTGTACTGCAACACCTGAGAGCAACTTCCCCAGACCTCATAGCTGCACTTGTGGGATCCCTGGGAACTTTGTGGTTCTATAACCTTTCCGATATTTATTCATTCTTTTCTTTTCTTCCTCTTCCCCTTTCTATTTTTCTCCATTTCATAGGCTCTCATCTCTCCACTCCAACGGAAAGCTCCCCTAGCATTCTTTTTGGTTTGTTTGTATGTTTTTGGCTCCTGTTCCTCTCTCTTCTCTCCCATATCCATCTTAGCTCCACATATAACAATCTCCCCACTGCACCCTGCCTACCTGCACCGTGCGCTTAACATCACACCACCAAGCAGCACAGGCACGGCCTACTGGAACCTACCCTGCACTGATTACTGACCCGCTCTGCTGGCTGTAGTAAGTGCCACAAACAAACCATCCCAGTAACTCCTCTTCAGCTAGACCTACCCTGCCCTACCATATCTGAGTGACTGACCCTGTCAATTGGAGAAGAAGGCAAAAAATATTCTGCCCACAGACAAGCAAACAACAAAGAACACACAGTCCACCTGCTCAGACACAGTCAAATTTATTAAAAAAAAGGGACAAAACGAACAAATCTATAGTCAATAAACGAGAAAAATAACTACTGAATTCCCCGAATACAGAAGACAATATCAAAACATTCATAAAAACAGGACAGGATGGTTCCAGTAGGTATCCAAAATAAAACACCAGATGACTCTCCTGTGGAAGAAAATGCCCTAGAACTACCTGATAGGGAATTCAAATCTCTAATACTCAGAATTCTCCAAGAACTGAGGCAAAAAGCTGACAAACATGAGGAAAAAA